>NC_066880.1:1117500-1152500 GCF_022985175.1 Labeo rohita | reverse complement strand
TCGATTCATAAAGAGCCCGTTTTCTATCCAGAGCTTACAAGTGATTCCTGTTCCCTTTTTCTACAGTAACAGTAAATTCATGCCACTCTGAACAATATCAGTCTGCACAGTGGCTTGTTTTTCATCCTCACCGGATGAAGCTCTTATGCAAGTGGGGCAAATTTAAGGTGACATCTTCAGAGCGCAACCAGCCACCCGCAGAAGTGAGGCCTAGATGAATGTTTGGCCTGAAAACCCACCCACGGCTCGCCAGACGATTGCTCACAAACATCCTCTCTGAAAAACAAGCCGTCACGACCCTGTCTGTCTGTTTACACGGCCACCGCAGACACGCTTCTCGTCTTAACATTTACGAATGTCATCTTTAAGGGTATGCTGGTGTTTTTAAGCATTTTAGTCACTTTTCAGTATCTGGGTCACCATGATCTGGAAATACTGATTTTTAGTGCTTGAAATATTTCAAAGCAGCATGGGTTGCATCATCAATTCAGAAGAAAAAAAAAAAAAAAAAAAACTGTTTGAGCCTAAGACGTCAATATTAACATGAAGTGTGTAAAAAAAAATAAAAAATAAAAAAATAAATATAATATAACAAAATAATATAAGTATTTTTTTTAATTCAATAAATAAATGCAATAAAAAAAAATCTAATAAATAAATCTAATAAAATACATAATTTTTTTAAAAATTTAATAAATAAATGTAATACAAAAAATCAAATAAATAAACAAATATAATAAAACAATACAAGTATTGTTTTAAAAATTCAATAAATAAATGTAATACAAAAAAAATCAAATAAAAAATAGATTTAATTGTATAATAATAAACAAATAACTTATAAAAGTATATATAAAAGTTATCCTATATATATATATATATATATATATATATATATATATATATAAATAAAATAATATATATATATATATATATATATATATATATATATATATACATATACATATATACATATATATACATATACACATACATATATATATAAATACATACATAAATACATATATATACATATACACATACATATATACATACATAAATACATAAATAAATTATTTATATAATATATATATATATATATATATATATATATATATATTTATTTATATATATATATATATATTTATATATATATATATATATATATTATATATATATATATATATATATATATATATATATATATATATATACATACATACATACATACATAAATAAATAAATAAATAAATTATTTATATATATATATATATATATATATATATATATATATATATATATATATATATATATATATATAAAAATAAAATGCATTATTAAAAAAGCTCTATAAAACTAAAACAAATAAAAATAAATAAATGAAATTAACTTTTAAAAAGTAATAAATACAATAAAATATAAACTTAAAATAAACAAAACATTATCACATAATATATACAAAAAGATGAATAAAAGTAAAAGTATTACATGAACAAATGTAAAAAAGGGATGAAAAAAATAAAACAAAAAGCTATACAAAACTAAATCAATGAAAAATTAAAAAAAACTAGATATAAATAAAAACAAAATAGGATAAAAAAAATAAATTTAAAAATAAAATAATGAAATGAACTTTTAATAAAAATGAATAAATACAATAAAATATAAAATTAAAATATTTCTCCCTATATACAGAAAAAAATAGAATAAAACTAAAAACATTAATACATTAAAAAAATACAAAAAGATACAAATAACAAAATTCAAAATATTAATTACAAATAAAATTGTTAAAAAATGATAAAAAAATACAATAAAAATAGATAAACTAAAAATATTAAATTAAATTAAATAATTAAAAAAAAATAGGATAAAAAAGTAAAAACAAAAATAATTAAATTAACAAAAATCAACAAATACAATAAAATATAAAATACAATTTAAAAAAAATTTATTAAACCAAAAAAATCTTTTTATTAATTTTTATTTATTTATAAGATTTTAGTTTGTCAACCACACAAAGACATTCCTACATAATCGCTATCGTCTCCACACTGAATCAAATCAGGAAGTAAAACAAAACTCTGTTTCTCAAAGTGACAGAATTCCCTCAGGAAACTCAATTACTGCGGCCCATTCACAGAGAAAATAAAATCTCCCAGTGTCCTCGGCACTGAAAACAGAGACGGAAAAGCGGCAAGGACGCGCACAGATGGGCATTCCCGCTTCCCGCCTCAACGGCTATTGAAATTCGGCGGGTGAAGCTCAAGCTGGGTCGGGGCGCTCGCACAAAAGGGTCTTCCCGCATACAGGAAGTGCTCTGCAGCTGCAGGAAGCATCTGCGGTCAAACGGGCTAATCAGAGGAAGGATGCAGAACGCTGCTCATTCTTAAGAGATGCTGAGAGGAGATGTATATCACAGATCAGACAGCACATTTATAGCTATGAGAAGAGCTGGGAATGCTGGGACTGACGCGTAGAGGATCGATCTCAATCACGTCTGTTAAATCAGCAATGCTCAACCAGTGGGACGTGACACAAAAATGGGTCACACAGGTTTGTCCTGCAACATACAGCAGGGAAATGCAAGCTAAATGCAAATAATAAACTCCAACTGACCATACCAAACCAAAAAAAGACCACGTAAAAAGACAAAAATAGTGTATAGCAACATGAACAGGTTCCATGAGACCCTCATCTTTAAAAAACATGAACAAAACCACATAAAAATAAGAAAATACGACATGACATTAAATAGAGCATGAAATCATCACAACTCAGGAGACATTAAGTCTCCTACACAACTACATTAGCAGAAAGAACAAACAGAACTACTGTAAAACGCAAAATAAGGCAAAAAATGAAGAAAAAAAACAAAAACAAAACAAAAACACTGCACTTTGTAAAACTACTGTAAAACAAAATAAGGCGAAAAATGCAAAAAAAAAAAAAAAAGAGAAAAAAAAAGAAAGAAAGAAAGAAAGAAAGAAAGAAAGAAAGAAAGAAAGAAAGAAAGAAAGAAAGAAAGAAAGAAAGAAAGAAAGAAAGAAAGAAAAAGACAGACAGAAAGAAAGAAAATTAATTATAAAATAAAACAAAATAATCTAAATTAAATAAAAGAAAAGAAAATGAATAAAAGAAATCAAATAATAAAAATAAAACAAAATAATATATAATATAATAAAATAAATAAAATAAAAAAATAAAAATAAATTATATAAAACAAAATAAAACAAAATAAAAAAAACTAAAAACTAAATAAAACAAAATAATATAAAATAAAATAAATTAAAATAAAAGCAAAATTAAAATAAATACATTTTAAAAAATTAAATAATTTTTTTTTAATTACAATGAATAAATAAATAAAAATAAGATGAATGGATAATCCTAAATAATTTTATTAAAGATCCATTTCCAAAAGGACAAACATGTTAAATGTTATTTTCACAAACTGTGAAAATAAAAATATTACATACAACTACAAAATGCTAACAATATTTGTAAAATAGTTGCATTTATCGTACGTTCTAATTATTTTGTTTTATTTTTTGTAACATACTATTTATTGTTTTTCATAGAGTGATTTTTGGTGAATATCATCATAATGATTAAAGATAAAAATAGTTTAATAATAATTGTTAATAATCATTATAATTTGAATAATAGTACAATCATCACAAAATGTGCTGCCCCTATTTTTTTCTTAATTTATTAATAGAAAATAACAAGTGAGATTCAATGATAATTTGACAACTGAACTAAGAAATGCTCCATTTTCATTTTGGGTCAAAATCTGGAGCAGAAGATGACGACAACCACTGATTTAATTACAGAATCTACTTCTAAAACAACTAATGACACATAATAAAGCAATACTGTGGGTTAATGCTGTTGCTTACCACAGCACTTCATCTCCTCCTTAAATCATATTCACAGTTAGTGCACTTACAGTAGAAGTCTATGGGGCAAATAAAGCACTTGCATGAATTACTGTGCGTTTTTGAGCTGTACTATCAGAGAGTTTTTGTAAATGAATGTTATTTGCTGGTAATGCGTTACAGACATAAGCTGAGTCGTGTGGTGAAGTCTGCACACTTGCTCCATAGAGCTTCACTGTAAGAGCATCACTGTACACACTTCATACAAACCAAAGGAAGATGATTTGATGCTCTGTGGTAAAAGACAATAAAACTCTCGCATTCATAATCTGATTATTCTGATTGAAACATGATATTCAAAAGACGAAAAGCAAGGTGGGTTCATGTGGAAGAGAGACTGATTTTATCAGCAAAACATAAAATGCACTAATAAACCAAAAATGTCAAGGCTTTGGATTTCAAGTTGACTTCAACTAGTAATATTTCTCTCCATACACTCACATAATTCACATTAAAGTTTCTGAAACTGAAAACCCAAAATCTCCACAAGAGGGTCAAATGAAATCCTAAGTGAACATGTGACTGAAGCAAACGCTGTAATTATGGTGAAAAACGCAGCTGGAAAATCATTCAAAGACTCATGTAAACTCAAAGAAATGAAGCACTTCTTTAAATTACACTTACATGGTATAACTACAGTTTTGGGAATGTGAAATGTGATGTTAGTCTATTATTTTATGTATAAAAATAATACATTTAAAAAAGGATAAAGTAAAAAAAAAAAAAAACATTATTAAAAATAAAATAGAAATAAACTAAAACATTTTTATTATTTTTATAAATTATATAAAATATATTTAAATAAGATCCAAATAAAAAAATTAACATGTATTTTTATTTAATTTATTTATTTGATAAAACATAAATAAATAAATAAAATAGTTTGAATTAGTTTTTATTTTTATATTGTTTTAATTTATTTATTTTTAATTAATTAAGAATTTAATTATTATTTCATTTTTATTTTAATTTAAAAAATAAATAAAATACCACAATATATCAAACCACCATGGTTTTACCATCCGATACTGCTTTTTTAAGAATAAAGAGTCATTAATCACGTCATTACATTTAATTTCTTTGTAAATGTGAAATTTATTCACCATTTCTGAGTGAAAATTGTTTCTGCATCATTTTATTTTTTAAAATTTACAGGTTCAGAACAGTGTCATTTTATTTTTAATGAGATATTTTAATTTTTAATAGTTTGAATTAGTTTTTATTTCTATATTTTCTGTTTTTATTTTATTTACTTATTTATTTTATTAAATTATTAAAAATAATTTATAACTAATATAATTTAAATATTAATTTTAAAATAACTTTAGGGTTAGGGTTAGGGTTAGTAACCCTATAATAAAAATAAATACGATCAGATACTATTTTTGTAAACAATAAAGAGTCATTAACCACGTCATTACAGGTCATTTCTTTGTAATTGTAAAATTAACTCACCATTTCTGAGTGAAAATTGCTTCTACATAATTTTGTTTACAGGTACAGTGTAATTTTATTTTTAATTAGATATTTTAATTTCTAATAATAGTTTGAAATAGTTTAGTGAATTAGTTTGAATTAGAATTTTTATATTTTCAATTTTCTGTTTTTATTTTATTTACTTAAATTCAATAATTCTTTTTATTTTAATAAAATAAATAAATAAAATACCACAGTATATCAAACTACCATGGTATTATTAATAATACATATAATTAGTTTTTATTTTTATATTTTCTGTTTTTATTGTAATACAAAATGAATGAATGAATAAATACACAAATAAATACATTATTAAATAAAATAAAATAAAGAAATAAATAAAATACCACAATATACCAAACTATCATGGTTTTACCATCAGATACATTTTTTTAAAAAAGAATAAAGAGTGATTAATCCCCGTTTGTAACCACAAAGTCAGTTTTAGGTGACACACCTCACAAACACAGTTGCCACCCTTCTTCACAGGAAGTGTGGCGAGATTTCAAATTCAAACAGAATCTCTTCTGTAGTTTCCATTACAATCCATTAAGGACATTATTACTTTTCTCTTTCAAATAAACATGAAGTGACAAACTACAGGGTCACATCTTTCCCCACATTCAGTGAGATTCAGCATCTGCCCAGAATCATCCATCACGTCTCACTTGAACGTCTCTTTCACAAAACTCACGTGAAAGAAGTTCTGCAGTTTTAATTCAGAGACACTTACAAAACCTTAAGGGAACAAAAACACACACACGCTTGACAAAGACACTCAAAACAGCTTTGATTGGGTTTAGATCTTACAAATTACAAAAAAAAAAAGTGAAAGGCATTTTTACACCAGGTTCAAACTGGCTTTAGATCAAGTTTTAGAGAAATAAAAAATAAACAAACAAACAAACAAATAAATAAAGATTATTGGAGTACTCATTACAAGTAAATGCAATTTATTTTTCTATAAATCTTTTCTAAATGCTTTACATGCCACTTCTTTGTAATTATTTGTGAAATTTACATGCTAGTAACTTGCTAGTCATGCCAGAAACATGCTAGCAACATGTTAATCATGCTAGAAACAAGCTAGCAACATGCTAGTAACATGCTAATCATGCCAGAAACATGCTAAAATGTTAATCATGCTAGAAACAAGCTAGCAACATGCTAGTAACTTGCTAATCATGCCAGAAACTTGCTAGCAACATGTTAATCATGCCAGAAACATGCTAAAATGTTAATCGTGCTAGAAACAAGCTAGCAACATGCTAGTAACTTGCTAATCATGCCAGAAACATGCTAAAATGTTAATCATGCTAGAAACAAGCTAGCAACATGCTAATAACTTGCTAATCATGCCATAAACATGCTAACATGCCAATCATGCTAGAAACAAGCTAGCAACATGCCAGTAACTTGTTAATTGTGGTAGAAACATGCTAGCAACATGCTAGTAACTTGTTAGTCATGTCAGAAACATGCTAGCAACATGTTAATCATGTTAGAAACAAGCTAACAACATGCTAGTAACTTGCTAATCGTGCTAGAAACAAGCTAGCAACATGCTAATAACTTGCTAATCATGCCAGAAACGTGCTAGCAACATGTTAATCATGCTAGAAACAAGCTAGCAACATGCTAGTCATGCCAGACACATGCTAGTAACATGTTATTCATGCTAGCAACATATTAATCACGCTAGAAACAAGCTAGCAACATGTTAATCATGCTAGAAACATGCTAATGCAAATGATAAAAGCTAATCATGCAAATAACATGTTAATCATGCTAAAAACATGGTAAACATGCTAGAAACATGCTAACTACATTCTAATCATTCTAGCAATGCTAATCATCTAATCTATTTATATGAAGTTTAAAACTTCAAGATTAGAGCTGCATTAAACCTTCAGGCTACGGTTGCTCAAGACAACCTAAAGTTTAAATATTCTTGACAAACCTTTTTATCTAGTTTGTTTTCATTTTATTTTTTTGTAAAGTTTAAGTAATTATTGTATGTTTTTATAATTGTCATTTTCTATATATATATATATATATATATATATATATATATATATATATATATATATATATAAATACACGCATACAATTTTTTTGTTTGTTTTTTTTTTATTTCAGTTTTAGTTTTAGTTATTTAATTCAGGTGACGCAAATAATTTTCATTGTTGTGGTTTTAGTGAACTATAACAACTCTGGTGGCCAGAACTTTCATTTTTGTGGTCAATATCCCTTTAAGAAGAACAAAAGAAAGTCCATTTCACAGGGATCTGTGTGGAAATCAAAGCGCATCCGTAATCTGCGGCACATTATTACACACCATGTGTAATAAACAGAAGGGTCAGAGTTACAAAAGCATGACAAAACACATAAAAATCCCTTTAGCAGGGAACTGCCCTCAGAAAAATGAGGATGTTGCGTGTCTTTAAGAACAGAACATCCTATTGCATGTCAGCGATGTTCACGTAAATAATTTACTAGAGAAAGACTGAAGATTTCATTGGGGTTTGTGAATATTGTCTTTGCGCTGGCCATCAGCGTTTGAACTCTGTCATCAGTGAAGCACGGCGCCAAAGCTCAGCGCATCTTCACGGCTCCCCTTATGAGTAAGAACAACTGCCCCCGAAAAACTAACTTCCTCACAAAGCTTCCTGTGTTGCAACACCCCGGGGATGTGCATGTTACTTCATGACGGTAACTGAACGTTTTACATATTCACATACCGCAATGTTTACAATTGAACAGAGGTTCCTGCGAATGAACAACTTTCAGGTTTTGATAAAATGACATATTGAAAGAAACTTTGCATTAGATGCGAAACCGATAGACAGACACACAGACATCACGTCTCTCACTGAAACCCACTGAAAACCCATCATATGACGGCACTCCAATCAAACCGCAGCACTGAGTAAAATGAAAATAAATAAATAAGACATATTACAATAAAAAACTAACTTTTGCAATTATTTTTATAGTTTGTTTTCAATTATTTTTTTTATTTGTCTTTATAATATTTATTTTGAATTAAATATTGAATATATTTATAGTTGTTTTATTTAATTATACCATTTTTTGTATTATTTTATTTGTGTTTGTGTGTTCATATTTATTTATTTTTATTAAAATATCAAAACATAGTAACTTATTTACTAACTTTTGCAATTATTTTTATAGTTAGTAAACATATTCAATATTTAATTTAAAATAAATATTATAGACAAACATATTACAATCAAATAAAACAAATATAACTGTAAATATATTTCATAACTGTAAATATATTTCATATATTTAATGCAAAATAAATAAATATAAATTACTAAGATAAAATATAAACAAAAATTTAATAAAACATTACAATCAAATAAAACAACTATAAGTTAGTACATAAGGTACTAAATATGTTTTGATATATATATATATATATATATATATATATATATATATATATACATATACACACACACACACACACAAACACAAATAAATAAATAAATAAAATAATACTAAAACATGGTATAATTAAAGAAAACAACTATAAAAATGGCAAAGCTTAGTAAATAGGATTGTAAATATATTTTGATATTTTATTAAAAATAAATAAATATGGACGCATATATACACTGTAAACCCTAATGCTGTCTTTACTTATACAATCAAGTAATGTTGACTAAACATTACTTAAAATTTTGCATTTTGGACCTATTACTTAAAAATATGAGTTCATTTAACTTATTTACTATCAAAATGCATAAACTTAAGATTTCAAGTGTTGTGAGCTCAAAATCATGATTAATCATTTGAAAAAAAAAATCATTTTAAAAAGTCATCTTGAATGTTGAATTTTCAATACAACTGAAATATTTGAGAGAACATCACATAAGCTGACTTCATAAATTAATGTTGATTTTCCTGAAAAGGTTTTTTTTTTTTTTTTTAAATACTCACCATTATAGTGAATAGTGTTACTTTTGGTTGGGCACTTGGAACTTTGTTTATATTACTATTGTTTTCTTTCTGTTGTTGCAACAATGCAGCATGAAATCAGAGTTCTTTGATTTCAAAGAAAGAAAAGTAATAAATAGATTGCCTTTAGAAGGTGATCTATATTCTAATTAAATCATTAGGTTTTTTAGATAATTAAATCATGAGTGTTTTTCATGCTAATTAATGATTTTACAGTTTTACTGATTTTCTTTTTTTTATAAACACTATAAGAAGCTTTTAACTGCGTTTATATAATCTTTTAATATTTGGGGTAATGTGCGTGAGTCACACACAGACTTCAACATTCAGCATGTGAATCACAACAATGGTAACAACTCAATTTTATTTATTTTTATTAACTATCAATAACCATTTTATGAGCTTTTTTTGTTTGTTTTTTGTTGTGCTACTACTGACATGACTTGCAGTCAAATATAAGAACATTGTTTAACAGTTTTAAGTTACATTTTCATGTTGAGTTAACTTAAATATATAAGTACACTTAAAAAAATGAATACCAAGTGAACACAATCGTTTAAGTACATTAAATAAGTTTGTTGAACTGAATGATTTAAGTACAGTCTACAAAACCGCCAAGTTAAATAAACTTAAATATGCAAGTTTTGGAAGATTCCATTACTCAATTAAATTGAGGCAACGAGTTTACTCAATCAATTTAGTCCAATTAACTTATTAGGGTTTTCAGTGTATGAAACAAACAAATAAATAAATACATGAATATACACAATACATGAAGGCATTTAAAATACTAAACACCAAAACATTGCATTACTGTGGTACATGTCCACAGAAACCATAGTCTCTTAGTCTGCTCTATATGAATATGGTATTTTTGTAAGTGAAAGTTCAAACTCAAATGTCAACAGAGTAAAGACAGTCTGTGCATGCAACGAATCATGCAACGCTCAGAGCAGCTGATGTGCATCTTGAGTGCAATGAATAAAAGCATCGGCCAAATGCATGAATGTAAACCAAGTATCAGAACTTGAATTGAGTTTGTCCCATGTCTGAACATAAATTTGCTGTAGGCTTTCCCAGAATGCTACAGGAATAACTGTGCATCATCTGTCTCTTTTCTCTCTCACACACACACAGGCATTTACAGATCAGAAATAGCACATAATTACAGTTATCCTGACCGGCTCTCTGAGCACAGCCCAAAATGAAAACACAGCCTCGCCATATACATACACAATGTGTGCCATCACATACTAGTCAGAAACCAGCTGTTACATCTGCTATGGGTCACAGGATAGGATTAATTATCAATACCACATATATGGATATAAACATTCATGCTTGCTCGCATTCGTCCACCGATGAATGTCAAACAGCTTTAAGCGACGGTGATGGTGGGTGAATGTGTGGGCTGTGGGTTAGTAAAGAGCAGTGTGACCCACCGACAGACATCATGTCTCTCACTGAAAACCCATCATATGACGGCACTCGAATCAAAGCGCAGCACTGAGAAAGCCATTACCGCATTCAGCATTTATCCAATTTATCAGTTTATTTGCCAGTAATTATCCTCTAGACTCACATCATGCGCATTACAACCCAAACATCAAACAGCGAGAGCCGCTCAACAAGGCCAATCCATGTCTACATTTATTCATTTGTGCAAAAGTACATTAAAAATGCAGACAAAGACAGGACAGACACATTTATATGCATTTATCTGGATATCTGAAAACATGCAGTGGAGCTCTACTGTATAAAATTATGCATCTTAATGCAAAAGAACTGTAAAAAATAACTGCAAAGTTAGTAAATATATTTCAATATTGTATTAAAACATAAATGTATATTATGAATACACACATTATATTATATTATAAGATATATGTAATTTTATAATTTTATAAAATGAGTAAATAAGTTAAATTAGTATATTTTGATATTTTATTAAAATAATGAATATTTTAAATTAAATAGAAAAATAAATACATTTTATGCACTCACATATCTTATTATTTTATATTAGATTATATTATATTATACATTATAATATTAGACAAATTCGTAAATACACAATTTAAAAAATGAGTAAATTAAGTATATTGTGATATTTTATTAAAATAATAAATATTTTAAATTAAATAAAATGAAAAATAAATGTATTTTTGCACACACATATATTATATTATATAGACAATTTACAAATTTGTAAATAATGTTATGCGTAATTTTACAAATTAGTAAATTAAATACATTGTGATATTTTATTAAAATAAATAAATATTTTCAATCAAATAAAATAAAAAATAAATATATTTTTTGCACACATATATTATATATTATATTATACAGCCATTTACAAATTTGTAAATAATGTTATGCGTAATTTTAAAAATGGGTAAATAAATTGAGTATATTGTGATATTTTAATCAAAATGATAAATATATTAAATAAATAGAAAAATAAATATTTTTTGCACACACGTTATATTATATTATATTATTAGATAGATATAATTTACAAATTTGTAAATAATGTTATACAATTTTAAAAATGAGTAAAGTTAAATAAGTATATTTTGATATTTTATTAAAATAATAAATATTTGAAATTAAAGAAATTTTACGCACACACACATATATACATACATATATAATATTATATTTACATATTTTTTATATAGTTTGTGTACATAAAGTGTGTACTGTTTATTTATTACGCATATATAAAGACACATACAGTATATATTTTAAAAATATATACATGTACTTAAATGTATATATTTATTTTCATATAATTTATATTGTATATAAATATATTTAATATATGAACATTACATTTTTTCTTAAATATATACATGCATGTGTGTGTATTTATATATACATAATATACATAATATATATAATTTATATATAATATATAATATATTATATATATATATATATATATATATATATATATATATATATATATATATATATATATATATATATTATATTATATTATATTATATTATATTATATTATATTATATTATATTATATATACACACACACACGTACATATACATATACATATACACACACACACACACACACGTATTATACACACCAATATATACAAAATTATCTGACAAATCAATGTGGTGTAACCGACAGGAACTAATTTTTGCTGTCATGCGTCAAGAAGACCATGAAACAGGAAATTACATCACAGAGGTGCTGTCAAATGACAACACCCCATGACATTCCTCAATTTCATGATGTTTGTATAAAAAAAATACATTAATAATGACAAAAACAATTATACATGTGCGTGTATACATGTACATTTTATTTATTTTTTCATTAAATGACTAGAAGAAAAGATATAAAAGCTTTTTTTTAAAACATACAAAACCAGCATGAACGCAAAGCTGATTTTTCTACTTCTATCTAGAAGTCGTCTTTCACCTCAGACGTCCTTGTCACTGACAAACACAAAAGCCATCGCTTATAAAGACATGAAATACACAGAAAATTCATCTCAGTTCAAACAGAAATAATAATATATAAACAACACACTCAATCATTCAAAGCCGGTGTGTTCATAAAACTCTTTAAACACAAAGATTGAGCACTAAAACAAGTATTTCTGCATTAATGACGCCAACAGAGAACACAAAACACACTCAAGTGATATAAAACGCTCAAACACACACACTCGCTCGCTCAGACTGACCGTACCTGAGGAAACACACACCGCAGCACCATCAAATCCACAGACGTCTGGACAGAGCGACAGCAGATCCACAGACAGGCAGAGCGACAGGTATCTTCGCAGACTAACTGAGGCGTGCCATGAGTTGCTCTACAGCCGTGTGCATGCGTTTGTGTGTGTGTGTGTGTGTGTTTTAGGGCTGTCGGGCTCTGATTAGCAGTCTAAGACAGCGAGCGCGATCTTCAGTGCGAGTGTCAGACACAAACACAATCTCAGGAAGAGCGGCGTGGTAAGTCCATGTGTGTGGAGGATGTGTGGGTGGGTCTTACCCATCAGCACACACACACACACACACACACACACACACACACACATTACCACATGAATTAAAAGCTCTCCACAGTGTGAGCGTGTGACTGCCACCCCTACAAACACACACACACACAGAGCACTAGCCAAACAACACGACGAGTTAACAGCATGTGTGTTTACATCACGTAATTCACCGCAGCTCTCGTAAGTTAGCACATCGCACTAATTACTTCATTCGTAAGCAATTAAGACGCCCTGTCTATGATCGTCAACACACACACAGCTGAGTAAACACGGTAAACCTCAGCACAGGTTTGAGGGAAGACAGGACACACACACACACACACACACACACACACACACACATTCGTCCATCCCAGGACATGACAGAGAGCAATACTGTAAAAGCCAATGCACTTTAATATCATTAGATAGATTAAAAACAATACCGTGTTTATATCTCATAAAGATTTCTTTTTAAGTTTTTATTCCATATTGGAAAAAATTAAATAAAATAAAATAAAATAAAATAAAATAAAATAATAAACTCAGAAATACAAGATGTAAATTTAGAATTGCAAGAAAGTCAGAAAACAGCTTACATATAAATTTATCTCACAATACTGTTCTCAAAGATTTTTTTTTTATTTATTCCATAGTGGAAATAATGAATAAAATAAAATGACATAAATAAAATAAAATAAAATAAAATAAAATAAAATAAAATAAAATAAAATAAAATAAAATAAAATAAAATAAAATAAAATAAAATAGATATATAAACTCAGAAATACCAGATGTACGTTTAGAATTATTCAAATTACAACATCTATTCAAACTACTAAAATACACACACATATATTAATAATGTATATACATAATATATAAAAATGAAAATAAATTAAAATAAAATACATTAAAATAGAATAAAATAAAATAAAATACAAAAATAGAATAAAATAAAATAAAATAAAATAAAATAAAATAAAATAAAATAAAATAGATATATAAACTCAGAAATATAAGATGTAAATTTAAAATTGCAAAAAAGTCAGAATTGTGAGACAAAATAGTGTCAGAAACCTCGCAATACTGTGTTTGTATCTCACAAATATTTTTTTTTTTATTCCATAGTGGAAATCAGTAAAATTAAAATAATAAAATAAAATAAAATAAAATAAAATAAAGATATATAAACCCAGAAATACAACAGAATTTGTTGGACAAAATCGTGGCAAAAACAGCTTCCATATAAATTTATTCAAATCATTATATCGAGCCAAACCATTCAAATAAACACATATATATTAATAATATTCTCAATATATTCTTTAAACGTTAAAACCCAAATAAAATAAAATTTTATGACAACTTACATTTTTTTTAGAAATATTATATTTTATATTTAAAATCAATATATTATACCCTAAAATAACACTTTATTTCAGGAATCATTTTTAGCTTTCAGGACATTTTGCCAGATTTTGTTGGGATCATTTCGTCTCTAAACTACAGCCAAGTAAACTTGCTCCGTATGCTTCAAAACGTGTTCATTTATTGAATATAACCGCTAATTTATTTACATTTTCAGCTATGAATAAGAGTGTAACACTTTCAGCAACAATTAATCCCATTAAGGTTATACTTTCAGAATGATGTCCATTTCACCACAAACTCTGTGGAAAACATGTGTGTGCCTCCACATATCCGAAACGATCTAAATGAGGCCAGTTCCTGAGAATCCCAGGGTTTTCCAAGTACACTGAGGGGGTATTCAGATAAAAAAAAATTCTGATGGAGTCCAAGACGTTTGTATGACTGACTAGTACCGAAAACAGCAGTTCTGACACACAAACTCACACACGGAGCGAAATACAGCATGGGGCAACTGGGAGAGGCAGGAAATTGCTGTACTATCTCAATCTAAGCTAAATTTACACTGTTCGCAAACCACATGAACACAATCTCACTGAAGGACCTCTGAAGGCAACACACAACTCAAAAAACAACATTATGAGTGAGCAGAGAGATGTCAAGCTTCAGATAAGACAAAAAAAAACAATGGAGGAAGCATACAAGAGGTTCCTAAAACAATACTCATGTGCGATTAAGTATTCTGTGAGGTCTGGTTGGATTGAGCTGATGTTTGTGTGAGAACAAACCCCGGCCACACCTGTTTCTTTCTCTGTCAGTCTAACAGCTTTGATGAACCTGCTGATGTGATGAGTGAAGAGATGCATGCGAGACCAACGCCGGAAATCATGCATCTCTTTTCTTTTTTTTTCTTTTTTTTTTTTGCTGAGGCTCTGACATTTTGCCCTTGTGGTACAGTTCAACATGCATGAAGACAAATTTGTTTTGTTTAAGCGGCTACGCTTCTGGATTTAATTAGAGCAGTGAGGCAAAGCAGACGAGGAAGCAGCAGCAGATCGAGTGACGTGATGTTCTGAAGCTGTGAACAAGATTTCAGCTTCCTGTTCAACTTCCTCACAGGCTGTGAAAAAACGAAACTGTTACCTGCCCGTTTCCTGCCGCTTCGCTCATCAATGCGCTTTTGTGTTTTGAAACATCCGTTTCCGACTGGACTGACAGCTTGACACCTGTGCGTGTCCGTTAGGAAGAATATTTTCCGGTCTGGATTTGCCCTCAATGAGCAACGTCACCGAAAACGGATGCATGACTCCTGCTGACCAGTCATTTAGTGACTACAACTAAAACACATTGAAATAACATTAACTAAAATCTAATTAAACAAGCAAATGATTCTCCTTCAATTGAATTAGCAAATGAATCATTCTTTTGAGACAGTTTTAATGATTCAGTCCAGATTAGACTGTAAGTTTGGAAAATACTTCAAAAGAAGAGCGTGCAAAACACAAAAAGATTCGTTCAAATGAATCGACTCACTGAATCAAACATTTTCATGCATTTGTCATTTATCTTATCTGTATGATAAATGTGCGTGTTCTAAACGCTTGTTAAAGTGTGTTATCATCAAGCCAGAATTAAATTAATTAATTTAACTAAAAATAAATATAATATATAATATTAAAATACAACAATATTTCTACTAAATTTTAAATATTGTTATAAAACTGCATTTTATTTTAATTTTAAATATATAACTATATTATCAATGTGTATTTATCAATATTTTAAGAGTTAGAATAGTTTTCTCACAAGTTATCTCGCATTTTTGACTTTTTCTATGCAATTCTAAGAAAAAAGTCTGAATTGTGAGATGCAAACTCATAATTTAATAATATAAACTTACATTTATAAACAATATAAACTTAATTATAAGATGTAGTTGACAAGGCAAAATGTTTTATGTTATTAACTTGACGTATGTAAAAAACTAAAACTGAAATAATTACTAAAAAAATTAATTAAAAATACATATAAAATATAATATTACAATACAACAATATTTCTACTCAATTTTTAAAATTGTTATAAAATTTCATTTTATTTTCATTTTAATATTAAAGAATATATAACTGTATATTATCAATGTGTATTTATCATTATTTTAAGCTATAAATTATTAATATAAATATAAATTTTCTGACTTTTTCCTTGCAATTCTAAGAAAAAAAAAAGCACAATGCAAAATCAATTTAATGATATAAACTCAGAATTGCAAAATGCAGGCAAAATGTTTAATTTTTTAGAAAGTTTACCTTGATGTACGTAAAAAAAACCAAACTGAAATAAGTTACTAAAAAACATTTTTAATTAAAAAAAATATATATAATATTACAATACAACAATATTTTTACTACATTTTTGAAATCGTTATAAAATTGCATTTTACTTTAATTTTAATATTAAAGAATACATTACTATATATTATCAATATGTGTATTTATCATTTTAAGCTAGAATAATTTTTATCAATTATTTTATCATAATTTTTGACTCACATTTCTGACTTTTTCCTTGCAATTCTAAGAAAAAAAATTCTGTATTATGAGATGCAAACTCATAATTTAAAGATATAAACTCAGAATTGCAAGACGTAGTTGACAAGGCAAAAAGTTTCATTTTTAGAAAGTTTCACTGCATTTTAATTCAATTTTAACATTAAAGAATATATTACTAAATATTACCAATGTGTGTATTTATCATTATTTTAAGTCAGAATCGTTTTTATCTATTCTATTTTATCAAGGCAAAATGTTTCATTTAACTTGATGTACTAAAATAAATAAAACTGGAATAAAAAATACAAAAGAAAAACATATTTAAAAAAAAAAAAAAAAACACTAAAAATGTCCAAACACAACAAAAAATACTTAAACTTTAAAATTAAAATCTACAAATTTAAAAAAAAAAAAAAAAAAAAGATTCAAAATAGTAATAAAAGCTAAAACAGCATCTCAGTGCTACTAAATTAACCCTGGACTATAATGAATACTGTACGTCACGTCTGCTGATCTAATACAGAGATCTGGAAAAGTGAATATTTAATGCCTCTGATCCACATTTCTATTTTTGTGGAAATGAAATCATACGTTTAAACGGGACATTCAGTCAGACGCATTGTGGGAAAGAAAATCTTTGCTGCCTTCAATAAATGACCGTCTGAGCGTTTTCAGGATTCAGACACAGCCGTGCTATTACTGGACTGACATCAAACAGACAAAAGCTGGACAAAATGACATCTAGTGGCTGAAATCATCTTTACACACCAGGACAGATGAAGTGACAGTCACTGTACAAACCACAAACACAAAATCAGCATGAAACAAAACACACCACAAGCCCAAATTCACACCAGACGCCACTGCAATAAATCACAGCGGGTGTATCTGATGTCAAATGATTTGACTTTAAAGAAAAATACACAGATATTTCACAATAAACGACACTTTAACATTGCGCTCTAATGACATTCAGAGGTTTTAAGTGTGAATTCAGCATGTTTGTGCCACCGCAGCTACAAACCCAAAAATAAACCCCTAAATTTATTTACTTATGACATGACTTTTGAATAATCCATGAATCATCTAAGAATAGTTTAACATGCTATGGCTCTGTCTTAAAATCCAAGTTCATGCTACCACAATCAGATGCAGGTTCTAAGAAGAAATAGCCTTATTTCACTTAATTCCCAGATATTAACAATTAATATTTCTCAGGTACAAAGTTTAAGGGTTTTGAAAGTCGATTTCTGTATAGACACAAGCATAAAATCTTGATTGCAAAAATATACTGAAGACAGCACATGCTGATCCCAGCAGAGGGGTAAGTTGTCACAAATGGAAACCTGCTATTTATTGCCTCAGCCTCTGTTTTGAGCTCAAACTTCTTAAGAAGAACCACAAAAAAGTCTTATGAACTTCAAAGACAGATCAAATATTTTTTATCTCATCTGTTTGCAATAATATTTCTGAGTAACAAAAGTTTGAAAGTCAATTTCTGTATGGACACAAACTTAAAGTCTCGATTGCAAAAATGCATTGAATATATTAACAGCGGGGCATGTTGTCACATTACGTGGGGTAAGTTGTCACAATAGGAGCCTGCTATTTATTGACACTGACTGAAGAAAAATGTACTGAAATATGAAACAAATGTACAATCTATTATGCTTTTTAATTATTTCATGGCTTTTAGCAAAAATTAAAATAAACCAAAAAGTGGCTAAAATAGAAATGGTGTCCCAATGTGAGGTTTACTCCTCAAATGTCAACTTAAAAGCAACAAAAACTGAAATTTTAGTTTGAAGGACAGCATTCACAACCCCAAAGTCTTTTAAGACAGTTTTACCTAGCTCAAATTTCTTAAGAAGAACCACAAAAAAGTCTTATGAACTTCAAAGACAGATCAAATATTTTTATCTCATCTGTTTGCAATAATATTTCTGAGTAACTACAGTTTAAAAGTCAATTTCTGTATAGACACAAACTTAAAGTCTCGACTGCAAAAATATATTGAAGACAGCACATGCTGATCCCAGCAGCGGGGCATGTTGTCACATTACGTGGGGTAAGTTGTCACAATAGGAACCTGCTATTTATTGACGCTGACTGAAGAAAAATTTATAGAAATATGAAACAAATTAAAAATCTGTTACATTTTTTAACTATTTAATGGCTTTTAGCAAATTTAAAATAAACCAAAAAGTGGCTAAAATAGAAATGGTGTCCCATTGTGGGGTTTACTGCTCACTTATCAACTCAAAAGCAACTAAAATAGAAATTTTTGTTTGGAGGACAGGATTCACAACCCCAAATAATACATTTTAAGACAGTTTTACCTATATGTTTAAAGTTAAACCTCATACAGATCTTGTGACAACTTGCCCCAGCCTCCGCTCTGAGCTCAAAGTTCTTAAGAAGAACCACAACAAAGTCTTATGAACTTCAAAGACAGATCAAATATTTTTATCTCATCTGTTTGCAATAATATTTCTGAGTAACAAAAGTTTAAAAGTCAGTTTCTGTATAGACAAACTTAAAGTCTCGACTGCAAAAATATACTGAATATATTAGCGGGGCATGTTGTCACATTATATAAAATGATAAAAGCGGTATATAAATAAAGGTGACTACATGGGGTAAGTTGTCACAATAGGAACCTGCTATTTATTGACACTGACTGGAGAAAAATTTATAGAAATATGAAATCAATTTAAAAATCTATTACATTTTTAAACTATTTAATAGCTTTTTAGCAATTTTTTAAATATACCAAAAAGTGGCTAAAATAGAAATGGTGTCCCATTGTGGGGTTTACTGCTCACTTATTAACTCAAAAGCAATTAAAATACAAATTTTAGTCTTTAGATCTTGTGACAACTTGCCCCAGCCTCCGCTCTGAGCTCAAACTTCTTAAGAAGAACCACAACAAAGTCTTATGCACTTCAAAGACAGATCAAATATTTTTATCTCATCTGTTTGCAATAATATTTCTGAGTAACAAAAGTTTAAAAGTCAATTTCTGTATAGACACAAACTTAAAGTCTTGATTGCAAAAATATATTAAAGACGGCACATGCTGAACCCAATAGCGGGGCATGTTGTCACAATGATAACCCGCTATTTATCGACACTAATTGAAGAAAAAAATATGGAAATATGAAACAAATGTAAAACCCATTACGTTTTTAATTATTTATTGGCTTTTTAGCAAAATAAATGAAATTAAAATAAACCAAAAAGTGGCTAAAATAGAAATGGTGTGGGGTTTACTGCTCACTTGTCAACTCCAAAGAAATTAAAATAGAAATTTTAGATTGAAGGACAGGCTTCACAATCCAAATAATACATTTTAAGACAGTTTTGTCTGAAGTTAAACCTCATGTAGGTCTTGTGACAACTTGCCCCAGCCTCTACTTTGAGCTCAAACTTGTTAAGAACCACCTCAGAAAAGCCTCATGAACTTCAAAGACAGCTATTTATTGACACTGGCTGAAGAAAAATGTATTGAAATATAAAACAAATTTAAAATCGATTATGTTTTTAAATTATTTAATGGCTTTTAGCAAATTTTTAAATAAACCAAAAAGTGGCTAAAATAGAAATGGTGTCCCGCTGTGGGGTTTACTGACCAATGTCAACTCCAAAGCAACAAAAACAGAAATTGTAGTTTGAAGGACAGCATTCACAACCCCAAAAAGTCTTTTAAGACAGTTTTACCTATATGTTTGAAGCTAAACCTCATATAGATCTTGTGACAACTTGCCCCAGCCTCTGCTTTGAGCTCTTATGAACTTCAAAGGCTGATAAAATACCATTTTAGGTTCACTTCCTTCCCTTTAAAAGTATCTATATTGATAAATGTAGCATGAATTCAGTATTTTAAATTCATAATTTTCTCTCAAGACTCTTTCCAGCCAGAGGCAAAATGAGTTGACAGTGCTTTTAATTGGCCTCATTTCTATAATGATCTCCACAAATGACCCGTGCCTCTTCTGTAACCCAAAAAAAAAGACCTCTTTATCTGTCTTTATCTCAATCCTTAACGCAAACTCCTCTAATCTAGTACTGACAGGGTCAAACAGATGGATTATTCATAGAGTTGTGATGGCTATCAGCTCAACTAACCGAACAGCATCGAAACGAACTTCATCACCATTAATCTTCATAAGCGTGACTCTCGATCCACACATTTGCATTTCAATCCACTAATATCAAATAGCTTTTATGTGGATTGATAAGATTTTGCCATGTAGGTTTCATCCATATTCAATAATGAGAAATAGATGATGTCTTATTTAATGCCGAGTTTCTCATTTGAGATGAATCTCGCGAAGTCAAGAACATCCCAAAATCAAAATGAGAAACAATTAGAATATTTTGTGTTTTCTCCACGTTATTTGTTCTTAAAATTAAAGATATCTTCAATCTTTTGACGGTGGAGAGAAATGACATGTTATATGTAAGATTTATCCTGTCAGATTGATTTATTTACATTCCCTTCAATTATGAATTTAGCGGTTTTCTACTTAATGTCGCATCAAAAGCGCTAAAAACTCACCTCAAGGTGTGAAAAACTTCATAACTTGTTCAAATACCAAAACGATGGCCGTAAATGTCGATGTAATCGATAGTTTAATCGAGTTCTGTTGTTTAGTAAACTGCAACAAAGTAACTCAAAGCGACACATACACAAACAATCCGCTTTTGATCTTTGCGATGTCTAATTCGCCAACGAATCGTTCGTTTGAGTCGGTTCCTTTTAATGATTCGGTCGAGTTCAAACACTGGAAGTGGTTTGGAACTATACGCACAATGAAAAAAGATGCATTCGAACGAATCGACTCACTGAATCAGCACAATTTGAAACATTTCTTGTAACTAATCTTCTTTGCGTGATACATGTGTGCGTTCTGAACTCATTTACATATGGGACACGAGTTGTAGCGTGTTACAATGTGACCAGAGTGAATCGCGCTCAACGCAGAATCAGTAACATGCCGCTACATTGACGCTCGGATCAGATCCGGTGTGTTTCTAACACACACTAGGCTTTAATGCTTCGCTCTTTTCACAACTGCAGTAATGCAGCTTCACGCAACATGTAACGTTACATCCATGCATGTGAGGAGAAGCTCGATCGCATAAAGCACTGCAGAAACTTGATCACTCACCATCGCAGTAAAACAGCCTCCGCCTTCAAAACAGAACCGCTGCTCTGAGCAAACACACTTCAGCAAATCTCTCTACACGGCTGGATTCAAACGCTCACTCGGGAGAGAAAGAAAGAAGGCACTCGTGGTTTGGAAGACGGGCTCTTTGAGCATGCGTGTGTTCGTTTTCTCTCTCTCACTCTCTGTGCGTGTGTGTGGTGCCAGGCGCTGAAAGGATCCTAAAATCAGCAGTGCAACCACACACTGAAAAAAATGTGTAATTGTGTGGTATAGTGTGTATTTTAGTCTATATAGTCATTCTTTTCACCTAAATAATGTTTTTTTTTTCCATAAATAAAAAAAAACTGAATTGCTGCTTTATATTTTTAAATATAAAAAGTCTAAACGCGTTTTTCATAGTAATACACACACTCACTCAAACACATATATTTATTGAATAAATATAATAAAATATATACAAAAATGTATATACTTAAATGGAGCTTAATAAATAATATCAAGTAACACATGCAACATTTAAAAAAATTAAAATAGCAAATAAATAAATAAAAATTAATTAATTAATTAATGTTATTAATTTTTTCAGACAATATTTTACTTAAAGTATGACTTTAAATTATTTAAAATAGTTGCTATTCATCTAATATGAGGCATATGCAAACTTGCAAAATAAATTGTTTTTTGAGCCAATATTGTACTTAAAGTCCTACTTGAAAAATTCATTAAAATATTTGGTATTCATATAATATGAGGCATTTGCACACTTGCAAAATAATTATATATTTTTCAAACAATATTCTACTTGAAGTACTCCTTGAAATGTATTAAAATAGTTGCTATCCATCTAATATGAGGCATATGCAAACTTGCAAAATAAATTATGTTTTTTGAGCCAATACTGTACTTAAAGTCCTACTTGAAAAATTCATTAAAATATTTGGCATTCATATAATATGAGGCATTTGCACACTTACAAAATAAATTATATGTTTTTCAAACAATATTCTACTTGAAGTACTCCTTGAAATGTATTAAAATAGTTGCTATTCATCTAATATGAGGCATATGCAAACGTACAAAATAAATTATATATTTTTCAAACAGTATTCTACTTGAAGTACTCCTTGAAATTCATTAAAATAGTTGCTATCCATCTAATATGAGGCATATGCAAACTTAAGAAATAAATTATGTTTTTTGAGCCAATATTGTACTTAAAGTCCTACTTGAAATTCATTAAAATATTTGGTATTCATATAATATGAGGCATTTGCACACTTGCAAAATAATTATATATTTTTCAAACAATACTCTACTTAAAGTACTACTTAAAATGTATTAAAATTGTTGCTATTCATCTGAGGCATATGCAAACTTGCAAAATAAATTATATATTTTTTTTCCAGACAATGTTCTACTTAAAGTACTACTTAAAATGTATTAAAATTTAATTAATCTAATATGAGGCATATGTAAACTTGCAAAATAAATTGTAATAATTTTTTCAGACAATATTTTACTTCAAGTACTACTTTAAATTATTTAAAATAGTTGCTATTAATCTAATATGAGGCATATGCAAACTTGCAAAATAAATTATAAATTTTTTTCAGAAAATATTCTACTTAAAGTTCTACTTTAAATTCATTAAAATAGTTGCTGTTCATCTAAGGCATATGCAAACTTGCAAAATAAATTCTATATATTTTTTTTTTCTTTTCAGACAGTATTCTATTTAAAGTGTCTTTAAATTAATTAAAATCATTGCTATTCATCTAATATGAGGCGTTTGTAAACTTGCAAAATAAATTGTTTTTTTCCAGACAATATTCTACTACTTTAAATTCATTAAAATAGTTGCTATTCATCTGAGGCATATGCAAACTTGCAAAATAAATTATATATATATATATATATATATATTTTTTTTTTTTTTTTTTTCCAGACAACATTCTACTTAAACCATTATTTAAAATTCATTACAATATTTACTTTTTCTCTAATACCTATTAAAATACCTGTAACCGGAATGGAAGGCAATGATCTAAATGACTAAACCAAGACGGACACCTCAAAACAGGATGCGCAAACAAAACAATTCGATATATAAATGTTATGCTTTATACATTAGATGAGGGTCAAGTAAAGACACATATCTGACTCTTGTGAAGTCGCCTCGGCTCGAGCTCGGCCGCTGTAAGTGCCATCACAGTCTTCAAAGGGCAAAAGCAACTTTGGTGACGTCACGGGGGCGCAAGGTGTTTTAATTGTTCATTGTAAAATATGCGCCTCATTACCACACGAATAGATGATGAGCTGTCATGGCATGTCAATTTCCTTTAATGTCCTCTGCTACTTGTTAAATATGCAGAGGGGCAGAGGGAGGGGGGTATATAAGCGCTCCTGGACCCTCAACCTGTCATTCTGACTCCAGTCCACCATGCACACGCTCGGAGCTTTGCGCCTGGCCTGCTACCAACTTCTGCTTCTTGGAGTATTTGGAAAGCAAAGCAATCATGGCACGAGGAATATGTCGTTCAGAACGGAGCGAAGCCACCGGCATCATTTACCCACGTACATGATGCACCTCTACCGGCATTTCAAGCTGAACCAAACGCGTCCCGTGGAGAATACGGAGCACGAGCAAGCGGATACCATCAAGAGCATCCTGTCCAAGAGTAAGATTTGCTTTCCTATCGATGTTTATAGAGGTTTAGAAGGGAGATTTTACTTTCACGAAAGTTTGGGAAGCAGTCGCGCACCGAGGTGAAAATCTCTGAAGTGCCGCGGCTCTTTTGTTGCGGGTCCCGGTGGCTCCTGGCTGTCAAATCTCAGCGCCAGACACCTTCAATCCACATCTCACTTGTGGCTGAATAAGTCCAGGACTAATGCTCTGCGCAAAGCTGATGTGGATTAGACCCTCGCCAGACATCCTTCCACAAATCAGTTGTTAAACCCAAATCAACATCAGCCCCTCGGCTCTTTTTCACACGTCGTCTGATTAGATTAGGAGCCGCGGGTTCCGAGCGAGCGCTGGCACGGGGCCGCTGCTTCGCCGAGGTTTTGGAGGTGTTAAACGATGGGTTTCGATCCGGTGTTTGTTCTGAAGGGATTAGGGTCGCACTGCCTTGCCCCTCCATTAAGATAAATCTAATATCTGATCGATACCGCATGACTTTTAATCAGATTGATGATCTATATGGCAGATTTCAAGAAGCGAGACTAGCTTAATTGATTGTGGTTCTTAATATTTGATATGCTAAACTCATTTACATGCCTAAAAATTTAAAAATGTATTGCTTCTTTAATATCGGGCCAGACAATGAATTTTTGAAGTACTGCACTGTAACATAATTACTCTGGTTTGTTAATATAATAATAATATTAATAATAATAATGATTATTTTTATTATTTATTTGGAATAAATTATTTAAGAATAAAGTAAATAATAATTAGAACTGATAATTAAAATGTATAATTAATATTTTAAATTATTATTATTACTTTTTGAAAGGTGAATAAATAAGCTTTCCACTGATTTATGGTTTGTTATGACAGAACAATATTTGGCCGAAATGCAACTATTTGAAAATCTGGAATCTGAGCGTGCAAAAAAATCACAGTATTGAGAAAATCGCTTTTAAAATAGTCCAAATTAGGTTCTTAGGCCTATCACTAATCAAAAATGACGTTTTGATATGCTAGGAAATTTACAAAATATCTTCATGGAACATGATCTTTACTTAAAATTGTTATTTTTATTCATTTATTTTTTTTTGCTTTTTTATCTTTGTACAGCCTACTAAGGTTTAATTTAAATGTGTTTTAGAAATAAAACAGTGATTTTTGGCATTAAAAAAAATCAATAATTTTGACCCATGCAATGTATTTTTGGCTATTGCTGCAAATATACCCGTGCTATTTAGGGTCACATTTAAAATATTTATTTTTGTTGCAGTCTAATGATTATTTACAATAAATGATTTAGAATAAATAGTCTGCAAAGATAAAAATATAATACATATTTTAAATTATTATTATTTAAAATAAGTATTATTTATTTTATTATTGTTGCAGTTACAATTAAATTATTTAGAATATGTAGAATAGACATTAGACTGCAGCAATAAAAGTATAATAAATGTTTTTTAAATAATTGTATTGACATGCCATTTCAGTTATGCTAAAGTGCAATGCTTTCAGAAATATTAAAGAAAAAATCTAATGATTATTTAGTCGTCATTGAGTTGAACTACCCAGAACAGGCTGATGTTGAATGGCAGAGCTATTAAGAGCCACAGTCAGGGCCGCTTATTAGATAAACCAAAGCAATTAGCAATTTGAATGTAAATGTACAGCCAATACACTCCACTGGACAACAGCCTCATCCGTGAGGATCAAAGAGTGTGTGTTCAGCTGCACAAATCACCTCATTACTGTTGGGTTTGTGTACATGACGGTCAGCCCTTCATCCCTGGAGAAAAATAAATATCAAAAGAGCCAAGAGCCACTCTGATGGGTTACCTCTTTAACTGGGAAAATCTCAGAAAATCTGTTAAGAACAGGTCACATTTCATCCTAAAATCTAAAGGAAGAAAGTTCTTCTTTGCACTTAAATATTTAATCATTTATCTAGTCATGAATGTGATTAAATATGAAACTGGTCACAGTTTCTTTCTTTTAAATAATCAAATGAGGCAAAATTGCAAATTAAATAAATAATATATTTTTCAGTTTAAAAAAATACAGATGGCTGATGCAAAATGTCAACCAACTAAAATCTAAAACTTTTTAAATTTATTTATTTATTTTTAATTTTTTAAACTTTTATTTTATAAATTAAAAGAAGTTTTTCAAATGTTTTTTCTATAATAATAAGAAGCTTAAAAATACTTTTATGAAATGAGACATATGCAAAATTCCAAAATAAATTAATTAAATATTTAGATTTTTGTTTGTTTGCTTGTCTTTTAATTTTTGTAGTAGCAGATGGATGATATAATTGGCCATCAACGTATAACACGCAACATTTCAACCAGCTACAATTGAAACTTTTTTTTTATTTATTTATTTAGTAAATATGTTTTGCCAGTCTAAACTGCTTTTTTTAATATTAATATATGGAGCCTAAAAAAAAAAATAAGTAAGGGAGCATATTAAATTTTATTGTGTTTTAAATTAGTAAAAAAAATCTTACTGACAAAACCTAGGATAGTGGCAAATTTTAAAATGTAGAATTACAACAAATTAGTATTTGGTGTGAAAGTAATATGTCTTTTAATGTGTCATAAATATAGTTGTAAATACGCCTGACAAGATTGTTACACTGAATGACATTTTAGTGGGTGTCTTCTGTAAATTAGGGGGAAAATGTATGATATTTTTTGCTCAGAAAAACAAAAATGCAATTACATTAAACAGAAAACTTTTTAATATTTTTTGGGTAAACAAAAACTTATACATAAAGACATACATAAAAGAAAAATCGATAATTTTAACCCATATTGTTGGCTATTGCTACATATATACCCGTGATGCTTAAGACTGGTTTTTGTGACACATGCTCATGTATTTTCTTTGTCTTTTCCAGGTTTGACCAATGAAGACAGACACTACATCACACATTTCGATCTCTCCTCTGTTGTGTCCGAACGTCAGATCCAGGCGGCGGAGCTGAGGATTCGTATTCCCAAAGAAACGCAGCAAACGAACATCACGGTGGAGATCCGACACCAGCAGGACGTCCCGTGCCACCAACACAGCGTCTGTCTGGAGAACCAGTCTCTGGGCCGGCTGTCCGAATCCTCTCTGATGAGCGTCTCCCATCACTGGAGGGTCTACAACGTCACGGATCTTCTCCTAAACTGGATCGGCCCCAAACTTTCCGAGAGGATCCGCCTGAAGACCAAGAGATCCGTGAGACACGCTCTCCAAACCGGGAATAAATCTACGGACGGGATCCGTCACAGAGCCATGCTGCTGATCTTCTCGCACACCGTCTCTGAACAGGGCGAGCAGGACAGAGCCAGTCTCCTGCACACGGCAGAGAAATCCAAGTTCTTATTCAACACCGAAGGAAAGGAGGTGCGGAGAGACAAGCCGCACAAGAGCAAGCGGGGTCGCAGAGGTCAGCCCGTGAGGAACCCGGAGCCGCTCAGTGGCCCCGTGGAGAAAGGCTCCATGTGCAGGAGGGTCGACATGCACGTGGACTTTAACCAGATCGGATGGGGATCCTGGATCGTCTTCCCTAAGAAGTACAACGCGTATCGCTGTGAGGGGAGCTGCCCGAACCCTCTCGGTGAAGATCTACATCCCACTAACCACGCTTACATGCAGGTGAGGAGCTCGTTATATTTATGTCAATTTGCACTTAATACTAAAAGTTTAGAAACAACAGTAAGCATCAAAAAGTGTCTTGGAACAGCTTAGAACTTGTTATCATTCACTGAAAATAATTTAAAATTGAATGAAAATGTAACAAAATAAATAAACAAATAAATGAAAATTTGTTAACCTTTTTAGGTTTTTAAAATTGTAATTTTAATGAAATAAAATTTTTGTTCCTTGAAATAAAATAAATGTTTACTAAAATAAATTTGTAAAACTTATTATATGTCATGTAGCTAAATTGTTTCAGCTAAAAAAAAATGAAATAAAACATGTTAATTGAAATAAAATATATTTTAAAAAAACTTATATTTCAGGTAGCTGGCAAGGCAAAATTTCCTATTTAGTTTTACCTGAAGTACTACAATAAATAAAACTAAAATAAAAATGACATAAAATTAAATTTAAATAATACAAATATTAAATATTTATATTTATTTATATATATATATTAAATAAAAAAAACTGTGGAAATATTTCTTATTTTCATTTAGTTTAACTTATACGCAAAAACTCAAATAACTCAATATTAAACTAAAATAAAATTACATAAAAAATTCAGTTACTTAAAAAAAAGTCACTTTAACTGAAATAGAATATTAAAAATTAAACTCATTTTATTTCAGATAATTTAGAATAATTTCTCATTTTCATTGAGATTAACCTGATGTACTAAAATAAAATAACTAAAAATAAAATAAAATTGCATAATTAATTTAGTTAAAAAAAACATTTAAAGGAAATAAAATTAAATAAAAATATAAAAAGCCCATAAACTTAATGTAACTAAAATAACTACAACTGAAAAAATATACTATTAATAAAAACTATATAACTATATATATTAAACTGAAATAAAATTACATTAAAAATTAATTTACTTAAAACAAAAAAGTAACTTTAGCCAAAATAAAATATTAAAAATTAACTCATTATTTCAGATAGTTGCCAAGGAATCATTTTTCATTTTTATTTAGATTAACCTGATGTACTAAAATAAAATAACTAAAAATAAAATAAAATTACATAAAAAAATTAATTTACTTAAAAAAACATTAACTAAAATAAATTAAAATAACAATATAAATATAATATAAATTTCAGCTATTGTATTTCTTACTTTCATTTAATTTAACTTAATGTAACTAAAATAACTAAAACTGAAATAAAAAATACTATTAATAAAAACTACACACAAATTTAAAAAATGTAAAACTTTAACTGAAATTAAAAGGAAAACAAAAAGTAAAATTTATAAAAACTACAAAAGTATCTGAATTAACATTAACGCTGCTGTTGGTCTGTTTGTCCTGCAGAGTTTGCTGAAGTATTACCATCCCAGCAGAGTTCCTGCGGCCTGCTGCGCGCCGACGAAGATGAGTCCTCTCAGCATGCTGTACTACGAGAACGGAGAGCTGATCCTCAGACATCACGAAGACATGGTGGTGGAGGAGTGCGGCTGCCTGTGACGAGCTTCATCAGCCTCCTAACGAACAATCGCAATCAGCAGAAGCAGCACGCTGAAGAGCTTCACACATTATCATTATCCAGGACATCTAACGACTTCAGAAAGAGATGGAGACGCAAGACTTACCTGTTTAGGTTTTAGAGCTCCCGCTCAGACTGTGTGATCGTCCAGGGGAAAGATGAAAAATAGGAACTGAAGAAAAAACGTCTTTTCCGTTTGTCATCTGGAAAATCTAGAAAATGATAATCAGTCGTAGTAACTGTTAAACAGATTCTAAAGATTTCAAGCACTGTCTATGTATTTACAATCACACCGTGTGGTGGAGAAACTATGTAAATATTTATTGTAAATAACACATAAATAAAGCTTTGATATTTATGTAAATATAATATATGGATCCTTGTGTAAAGACTAGAGATCAGACAATGTTATTTTTGCTAATAGAAATAAAAGTATTTGCCTGAAAGCTTTTAAACTGTTTTTTATTGAATCTATCTATCTATCTATCTATCTATCTATCTATACTTAAATCTATCATAAGTGGATATTACTAAATTGCCACAATTTTCAATAAATATTTTCATTTGGTATTTTTATTATAAGCCAGTGCATTATTTATTTATGCACTGGCTAATAATAAATTATCACAATTTACAATAAATAGTAATATAATATTTTTTTAAAGAAAATATTTCTTTTCTTTTTTTTTTTAATGGAGAGATATAAAGGAAATTGCCACAGTTTTCCACAGATATATTAATTTGGTATTTTTGTATATGCTATTGAATTGTGGTTCTACCCTTACAGACATTTACCATATTTTTAAAAATAAAATATAAATAAAATAAAATTGGATCTATGTAAATAAAATAAAATAAAATAAAATAAAATGGGATCTGTGTAAATACAATAAAATAAAATAATATGGGATCTACATACTGTATAAGCAGCATTTTATTTATTTTTATTTTTATTTATTCATTATTTGTTTATTTATTTATTTATTTATTTATGAATGCACTGGCTAATAATAAATTATCACAATTTACAATAAATAGTAATATAATATTTTTTAAAGAAAATATTTCATTTTTTTAAATGGAGAGATACAAAGGAAATTGCCACAGTTTTCAATAAATATATTAATTTGGTATTTTTGTATATGCTACTGAATTGTGGTTCTACACTTACAAACATTTACTATATTTCTAAAAATAAAATAAAATAAAATAAAATAAAATAAAATAAAATAAAATAAAATAAAATAAAATAAAATAAAATAAAATAAAATCAATGGGATCTACATGCTGTATAAGCAGCATTTTATTTATTTATTTAATTATTTATGCACTGGCTAATAATAAATTATCACAATTTACAATAAATAGTAATATAATATTTTTTAAAGAAAATGTTTCATTTTTTTACAATACAGTTTTTTTTGATACAAAGGAAACTGCCACAATTGTCAATAAATATATTAATTTGGTATTTTTGTATATGCTACTGAATTGTGTTTCTACACTTACCAACATTTACTATATTTTTAAAAAATAAAATAAAATAAAATAAAATAAAATTGGATCTATGTAAATAAAATAAAATAAAATAAAATAAATAATATGGGATCTACATACTGTATAAGCAGCATTTATTTATTTGTTTATTTATTTATATTTATTTATTTTATTTTAAAGGAGAAGTATTTTAGAGACTTTTAAAAACTATTTTGATTAATTAATTAATGAAAAGTGTATGATTGTATTATACTGAGATCTTATATCTCTTACAATATCCTATATTTCTGTATCATTTCTAAGCCTAAAATCCACACTCAAAGATGACAGTGAATGTAGCAGTACACTGTGAGATTCTTCCCAAAGGTTTTATAATTGTCAAAACATTTTAAAATAATGCACTGCAACATCCTTATTTAAAAGATTCTTATGGGAACCACATGTCTAAAGATGATGAAGAGAAATAGAGTCCGTGAAATGTGTGATGCAATGATGCACTTGAACATCCATAGAGAACAATTCAACAAACTCATCATGATTTCTAGAATTCCCCATCTAGTCTGTAGCATGTACGAGGTCAGCAGGAGTCAGCAGGAGTCATGGGTCGAACACAATTACCTTCCATTGTTCCACAGTAAAAGTTCTTTCAGGCATGATTCAGCAAGGACGTTCCAGAATCACAGCTCTCCGATCAGCTTTACAGAGGACTGCGACTGCGACACACAGCAAACTCGGGACACAGGGGTACGTACAGCCTGATTAACCTTAAAAGAAAAGAAAAAAAAATCTGTCTATATAAATCTATATAAAAAGATTTTTTATTAAGTAGAGCATATTTCCAAATCAGTTTTATTTCAACTAAAAATGATTCTATTTATGTTTAACCTCTCAACTAGATTAACTAGTATAACTTTTAATATTAAAATATTAAAAATATTTATATACAGTTTTAATTTTCATTTCATAATGTTAGTACTTAAATGTATTTAAATGTATTTTTTCTGTTAGTTGCCAAGGGCATATTTCTATTTTTGCTTACGTTATTTTTATCTAATATTTACTTTTTAAATAAAATAAAATAACAAAATGTTTTATTTTCGATTTTATTTTAGCTTTTAATTTATTTTAGTTATGGAAAATGATATTTTATAGTTTTGAGTTTAGTTTAAATTAACAATAACAACACTAATCTGCTTTTTCAGGAAAAAAAAAAAAAATATATATATATATATATATATACTCTCTAGTAAAATACTACATTTAAGTTTAAACTTAACATTCAAAGTGAGACATTATATGATGCTAACATGCTCTTTTATAACTTATAAATAAAAAATAGAAAATAAAAGAAAAAAATATGAGATCTGTGTAAATAAAATAAAATAAAATAACATTTAATTTGGTATTTTTGTATATACTATTGAATTGTGGTTTTACACTTACAAACATTTACCGTATTTTACAAAAATAAAATAAAATTAAATAAAATTAAATAAAATTAAATTAAATTAAATTAAATAAAATTAAATAAAATTAAATAAAATTAAATAAAATTAAATAAAATAAAATAAAATTAAATTAAATTAAATTAAATTAAATTAAATATGGGATCTACTATATAAGCAGCATTTATTTATTTATTTATTTAACATGCTCTTTTATAACTTAACAGCAGTAAAATTATTATACTCATTTCATTTCAAGAAGTTTTCAGTTTTCCGAAGCTCAAAAACAAAATTAATTTGAAAATGAACTAAGTTTTTATAATATAAGAGGGCATAAAACAGGCAAACACCTAAAAACTCTATCAATTGAAACAGAAATATATTGATAATATAAAATAAACAGGGCATTTTAAGTTTTTTAGCTTCAGTTTTTGCACTTGCAGTAGCCTACATCCCTGACTAATGTAATTAAAATGGGAATTTTCTGACTCACATGCAAACGTTAAAAGTATTTTTTTTTTTTAACTTTTTTTTTTTTTATCATTATTAAAATTATTCTTAACACGCTACAAAATTCCAAAATCACAGCTCATGCTGCCGTCAAGCAATCTCGCCGTGAGTTTTACAACAGTTGAGCGCGGAATCCGGCAGCGGCGTTGCTCGGTGTCGCCTGACAGAACATAAGCACACACTCTTCACACACACAGAAACTCCTCAGGCCGGTGAATGGAGACGGTGAGGTCGCTTCGCATGTCTGAATGTGAGGGTTTACAGCTTTAGATGAACAGTCTGCTTTCCTGTAGAGCTTCTAATGTGTTCGTGTTTCTACTTTAACGCTTTTAGTTCGGCTAATGAATGGCGTGACGTCATCAGATCAGAAACTGATCGATCACTGCAGTCCATTACTTCATATTAGTGATCTATACATAGCGTGACATAACGTTACATAATATGACAGACAGTGTTGGTTCAGATGTGATAATACTCGCGCTATTAATAACTGTATGGGTTTCTATATTTGTCTTCAGCTGTTTTGAGGCTTTATCTGTCAGATGCTTTGCTAATTATCTTCATTGAAAGAAACTGGAATTCACTAAAGCTAAAGTCACTGTGAGATGAAAGTAGATTTGAACTGAAGAGCTAAACCGTGTTTTTACGACAAAAGTATGTTCAAATGAATAGGTCGGGGCAGGTTGTCACAATTTTATCGCGTTTTAGTGCTAATACAGTTCAAATTTCTGTTGTCCAGTGACTTGATATGTGTAAATATTACCTTATACATTACCTAATGTATTTTTGCTGTGTCATGAATTGTTTTGGGCCTCATCATTTGGCCATTTAATGGCAGGTTATTATTATAAAAAGTTGTGTAGTGTGACAACATGCCCCGCATAGATATTATTTACTTAATATCATTAACAAATTCTTTTTTTTTTTTCAATACACAGACACACATCTGTGTCAGTTGTTGTGCAATTACTGAAAAATTATCAGTTGAAGTTATTATTTAGTACAAAACAATATTTACTTGCTTCTAACTAATGCAATAATAAATAAGATTTACTAAATAATATATATGTGATATAACTAAATAGTAACTATTAGGAAATATCATTTAATTCATGTATTATATAATATAATAATAAAAATTTATATGATACACA
>NC_066880.1:1020000-1115000 GCF_022985175.1 Labeo rohita | reverse complement strand
ATGGTGGTAAAAATGACATTTTTGATTGCATTAAAGCTATATATATATATATATATGTCATTTTTACTACCAAAACTAATCATTGCAGTAAATAAATGTATTATATATATGTGTGTATATATATATATATATATATATATATATATATATATACATACATATTTTTTTTAAATAATAATAATATAATATATTATACATAATACATTGTAATAATGATAATTTATATATAGAGAGAGAGAGAGAGAGAGATTTTTTTTTATTTTTTGCACACTGTAATGCTCAGTTTTGGTAGTAAAAATGATTTTTTTTATTTCATTTGTTATGTATATTTTATTTCTTTTTAAATCTTCAGTCTTATTTTGTACGTGTTGGAAAGGTGTTGGATTTTATTGATTATTTTGGTTTATTTTGATTTATTTTTAAATTCAGCATCATCAAATTACGTAATATTAGGCCTTTTTTTCCCAAGATGCAGAGTTGTGTAATTCCAAAAAAAATCACTTCTTGTTCCTCATAATTTATTTTATTATTTTTATTGTTATTGATTATTATTGATTGACTATTTAGTTTTGATCTGTGCTCAGTAGATGGTGCTATTGTGCTGAATGGCTCCTTCAAATCAAATATACGCTTGATTTTGACCATTTACCAATTGATCAAGTGTCATTTTCCTTAAATCATCATATTAGTCATTTAATGGCAAGAGTAAGTAAACCTAAATGGCAATCAGCGGCATTGTGCAACCCAACACTTTGATTACCCACACACACGTCAAGAGCGTCCAAATGACTGTGTTAATTTCTGTCCGTCATCCTGATAGTATTCGGCGTGATTTGCTGAGTGATTGCACAATGGGAGCTTGTTGATATGCCGAGGCGACGGCTCTCCGAACAACACAATCTCTTAATTAGACGCTCGTATTAATGAGCTGATTTCACCTCTGATGCCAGAGTCAGTCTGAATCAACTCTGTTTTCTGCCTCAGATCTGTCCGACTGCGGCCTCGTTAGTTTTCCTGACGGCGTCTTCAAAATGATCCGCAGCTGCACAGACAACATCCAGAAAATCTCTCTGGCCAACAACCAGATCAAAGCCTTGAGCAACAAGTTCTTCCTCACTTTTACTCAGTTAAGAGGTAAGACTTCAAGATTTTCAGTATCTCTCTGGAGCAGCAGGCGGTGTGACCAATCACTTTATATCACATTAACAATGTATTTCATCATACACTGCAGTTGTTATTGCTGAAATAAAAAATATGTTAATTATTAATATCAATATTAAATAATAATATGGATTTGGCACATTCATCTACTGTAGTTTTTTAAATACCTTCTCTTTTAACTAAATGGACACACAATGGACAACTGTTACAAAGTTTTTTAAATAAATGGATACTTTTATTCATCAAGGATGATCAAAAGTAACAGTAAAGACATTTATAAAGTTACAAATTATTTCAATTTCAAATAAATGCTGTTCTTTTGAACTTCCTATTCATCTGTAAATCCTGAAAAATAAAATGTATGACGTTTCCTTCAAAATATTGTGCAGCACGAATGTTTTCAAAAAATTATTATTATTATTATTATTATTACTATCATATTCTATTTTAGTAATTTTCTTAGGTGCTAATTTTTTTTAGTCATTTTCATTAGTTTTTACAAATATTTCTATAGCTTTAATTCATTTTAATTTAATAATTTTATTTATTATTTCTTCATTATGTCATATTTCTCATTTTCGCTTACATTTTTATATCTAATATTTTAATATTTTATTTTATTTTATGCCATTTTATTTATTTAGTTATTTACATATTTATTTAAATAAAATGCTTATATTTATAAACTTATGTTTATGTAAAGTTCTTTGAAATTTACTATTTGAACGCATTATTTTGCACACTGTAGTGCTCAGTTTTGGTATTAAAAATTACATTTTTGATTCCATTTGTTATTTTAATAATTACATAAATAAATAATTGAATGAATAAATATATACATACATAATACATATATACACAACAATATATATACAAACTTTTAGCAGCGCTTAATATATATATATATATATATATATATATATATATATATATATACACAGTGCTGCTTGAAAGTTTGTGAACCCTTTATAATTTTCTATATTTCTGCCTTAATATGAGTCAAAACAGCATGTTTTCAACATTTATAATTATCAGAAATGTTTTTTAAGCAGTAAATCAGCATATTAGAATGATTTCTGAAGGATCATGTGACACTGAAGACTGGAGTAATGATGCTGAAAATTCAGCTGCGCATCACAGAAATAAATTACAGTTTAACAGATATTCACATGGAACACAGCTATTTGAAATTGTAATATTTTTTCACTATTTTTACTGTATCAAATAAATGCAGCCTTGATGAGCACGAGACTTTTTTTAAAAAAAAAAACTCACCAACCCTAAAACTTTAAATGTTGGTTAAAAGTATGAAAGACAATATATTTGCAGTTCATTGCAAAATGTGAATCAAATCAAATATGTAAGTTGTTTCAGACTGACTGACCTAGTTACATCATGCACAGTGCCTCATGGGAGATTCTTTGATTGCACCGAATATACTGTCCAAGTAGATACCCAGACTACATTATAAGCACATACAGAGTGTTGTGTTGAAGCAGGGTTTTCTTGTTATCCTGTAGAGGTGGATCTGCAGGGTAACGTCCTCACAACTCTGCCGGAGGCGGTTGGCAACATGCAGCACTTGATCAGCATCGACATCTCCAAAAACAAGCTGACGGTTTTCCCCGAGCGCCTGACGGATGTGAGCAGCCTCCAGCACATCAGTGTGGAGGGGAACCAGATCACAGGTGACCACACATATTAACTAGATGTGCTTTAATGCAATAGTTCACCCTGAAATGAAGCGTCATGCTGTTTTCAGTATAGTTAGAAACCTGTGATTTGCATTATTCCAAACCTGCATGAATTTCATGGAAGTTTAGTGGAGTATACAATCTGCTGCAGTGTTACTTAAATATTACTTATATATTATTATAGTGTTTAGTAATATTTTTAGCTTTAAATTATTGTTATTATATTTTATTTTAGTAATTTCTTAGGTGCTACATTTTTTTTTTTTTTTGGTCATTTTCGTTACTTTTTAAAAATATTTCTATGTAACCTTAATTAATTAAATATTTTTTCTGTTAGTTGGCAAGGTCATATTTTTAATTTTCCCTTAAGTTTTTTTTTTTTTTAATCTAATATTTTCATGTTTTTATTTTATGCTATTTTATTTATTTATTTATTTACTTACTTGTTTATTTAAATATAATGCTCATACAATTATAAACTTATGTTTACGTAAAGAAATTACAAATTTGAACACATTTTTTCCACTATTTTGCACACTGTAATGCTCAGTTTTAGTATTAAAAATGTCATTTTTAATTGCATTTGTTATTTTAATAATTGCATACATATATTATTTATTTATTTTTAAATCTTCATATTTTGTACTTGTTGGAAAGTTTTTATTGATTATTTTGGTTAATTTTGATTTATTTTTCAACTCGCCATCATCAAATTTGGTAATATTAGACCTTTTTTTCGAAGATGCAGAGCTGTGATTGCAAAAGAGTTTTAATTTTATACTTATTTTTTAATGATTTTAGTATTTCAGCTTAAATGATTTTTTTTTCTGTTAGTTGCCAAGGTCATATTTCTAATTTTCACTTAAGTTTTTTTTATCTAATATTTCCATGTTTTTATTTTATTTTATGCTATTTTATTTATTTACTTATTTATTTAAATAAAAAATGCTTATATTTATAAACATATATTTATGTAAAGAAATTACATGTAAGATGCAGAGCTGTAATTGCAAAAGAATTGTAATTTTATACTTATTTTGTAATCATTTTAGTATTTCATCTTAAGTGAATTTTTTTTTCTGTTAGGTGCCAAGGCCATATTTCTAATTTCTTTTTAATCTAATATTTTCTTTTTTTATGCTATTTTATTATTATTATTTTTTATTTACTTAAATAAAATAAAATAACAAAATGTTTTGTTTTATTTGTTTTATATTTTATTTTATTTTAGCTTTATTTTAGTTATCAGAAATCATTTTTAATAGTTTTGAGTTAACTTTAAATGAACAATAACAACACTAATTTGCTTTTTCAGAAAAAAAAAAATCATAAAACAGCTGGACTTCTGTTATGAAATGCTCAGGGTTGTTTTTGTAGTCTTAGAGAGTATAAATCACTGCTCTTTGTTACGTAGAATATCTGCTTCTGTTTTCTGATCTGCTGTTGTCATATGTTTGAAATGACACGAGGGTGAGTAAATAATGACAGACTGTTTATTTTTGGCTGAAATCTGTCTTTAATTAGATTCCAAACTGAGTGAAACGGGTATGAAGTGTTCTAGCAGTGACAAACACTATTACAAACCGACAGGATAATTAACTCTCATTAGACCTGTCATTCATACTGAGCCTTTAAGAGAAAACTGATGGACAGATCGACGCTTCTTCTGAAATCACACATTTATGTAAGAGACAAACGCATCTACTTTTTGTGAGGGCAGAGACACACACACACACACACGCAAACACATTATGCATAATAGTGTTCATCAAAACACACAGCATGAGACACAGAAACGAGATCTGAGAAATACGGCAGAATAATCTGCAAACACAGAAAACATGAATGCAGTGAATCTCAGGAACATGTGTGCGTCACACTTCACCTCTAAATCACAAGTTAAACAAGTTAAATGTGGCACAAAACCTATTTTGGGTCCAATTAACATCTGCATTTGTGATATTATTCTCATGATCATTAAGCACTTTTTCAAGCAAGTATTTAAAGAAAATAATCAGATGCTTTGCTTTTACATTTTTTGTAATTCTCAATTCTTATTATAGTTTAGGGTTAATATAGTCAACTAAAATTAATACCATTAAAAAAAACACTTTGTTATTTGAAATAAAATTTAAAAAAAAATAAAAAATAAAAAAAAAACCCCTGAAATGAAAAATAATACTTGATAGAAAATCTATATAGATAATAGAAACAGAATGAAAACAGAAAATATAAAAATAAAACTAATTCAAAATATTAATAAAAGCTATAATAGGATTTCTAAAATAACCATGTTGGAGATACGGTCATGAAAATCAAATTTTTTAGTAAAATTAAACAAATGCATTGTCATATATAATTACAATTCAAATAATATATATATATATATATATATACACACACATATATATATGTATATTGCATTACATTGATGAGATTGTGCTTAATTTGTTAAATTAACAAATTAAATGTGACACGAAACCTATTTTAGGCCCAATTAACTTCTTATGCATTTGTGATATAATTCTCTTTTAAGAATGTAAATAATGCAAATAAGTATTTGAATAAAATAATCAGATGCTTTATTTTTACATTTTTAAAATTCTAATTTTTATTAGAGTTCAGGGTTATTATAGTTAACTAAAATTAAAAACATAAAACAATTTTTGTTATTTTAAATTAAATGTATTTTTTTAAAAATCTGTAAAAAATAAATAAGTAAAAATTGTTAAAATAAAAAAAACATAGATAATAGACATATTTAAAAAGTAATAAAAATGTAAACAAAATTACTAAAATGAATTAAAACAGAAATGTAAGTATAAAAATATTAATAATTGGGATTTTTAAAATGACCACGTTAGCGATGCGTGGTGTCATGAAAATCACTTTTTTTAGTAAAATTAAACAAATGCATTGTCATATAATTACAATTTGAATAATATAATATATATATATATATATATATATATATATATACACACACACACACACACACATATATATACATATATACATACACATATACATATATATATTTGCATTACATTGAGATTGTGCTTTATTTGTTAAATTAACAAATTAAATGGGACATGAAACCTATTTGAATAAAATAATCAATGCTTTTTTTTTTTTTTTTAAATAATTTTAACACTTATTAGAGTTCAGGGTTATAATAGTTACCTAAAATTAAAACCATAAAACAACTTTTGTTATTTGAAATAAAATAAATCCAACTTAAATAAACTATATAAATAAAAAGAAATTAGTAAAGAAAAACTTACGAAAAAATTTATGAAAATTATAAAGACATTTAAAAATAAAATAAAAGTGCCAAAAACATGCAAAAATATTATTCAAATGAATAAAAACAGAAAATATAAAAAATTAAATATTAATAAAAACTACAATAGCATTTCTGTTAGATACTGTCATGAAAGTCACATTTTTGTTAGTAAAATCAAACAAATGCATCATCTCATAGAATTACAATTTAAATAATTTATATATTTTTAGTATTACATTGAGCTTGTGCTTAATTCTCATGCAAAAACATTGCACAAGCAAAAAATAACTTAAGGGCTTTCAAAAGTTTTGTTTTGAAAAGTATTGTTTTTCATGGGGACGGCGCTGTGTGGCCGTGCAACTACAGCAGTGAATCTGTAAATGTGAAACACTCAGAGGGTCGATGTCAGAAAGTTGCAGGCAGAAGCGCAGCGACTCTCAGAGATGTTTATAATTAGATGGAAAGTTCAGAAAATGTGACAGCAAAGAAAATGCCACAGTCTGTCACAGGCAATCATGATGTGCATCTGCACATTTCATTACTGTCAACACAATTCAAACCCTCCCAGTGCTTATAAATCTATTCAAAAATGTATGTTTGTATTAATAATTCACAAGGTGCACAAGCTCACTGTTCAAACAAACATCAATCAGAAAAAAACAACTTCTGATTTCCACACGACCCAATCGGCTTCCGGTCAGAGATCAGCGATATTCAAGCAACGCTGAACATCCAGTCAAAGCAGAAGAGAGAAATTATTTTAAATACACTCCATATTTTATTTAGTGTAGTGAGACATTTTTAAATGTTTAAACTGTCATAAAACTGCATTTATTTGATCAAAAGTACTTTAAAAATTGTGAAATATTTCTAGAGTTTAAATCAGCTGTTTTAAAACAGATGTCTGTTAAACTGTAATTTATTTCTGTGATCAAAGCTGAATTTTCAGCATCATTACACCAGTCTTCAGTGTCACATGATCCTTCAGAAATCATTCTAATATGCTGGTGAAAACAGTTGTGCTGCAAAATATTTTTGTGGAAACCTTCATGCATTTTTTAGGATTCACAAGTTCAAAAGAGCAGCATTTATTTGAAATAGAAATCTTTTCTAACATTATAAAGTCTTTCCTGTCACTTTTGATCTCTTGCGCGCCTGTACGTGATGTGCATTTAAAATGCAAATTGCTTATTTAGAGCTGGTAATGCATTTCATACAGCTTTACAGTAGACCCCAGATGTAATTGAACCAAGAACAGAATGTCTCCAATTTCCATATCAATTCACAAACGCTTCCATACTACTTCTGAAAAGGATTCATACGAATAAAAGCCAGGCGCTAAACCATCGTTTCCATGACAGTGTTTTTTCTTTGTGATTATCTGATGGCTACAAAAGATGAAAGCGTCTCGTAGAGCGTAATGACAATCTCACATAAGTGCGTTCCATCTCAGTACAACATAATAACAGCAACAAGCAACACAGTGAGAAACAGCACACGCTAAACACACAAAAAGAAGTGCGTCACTGGCTGACGGCGATCACAACACTTCACGCTCTCATTTCAGGCTTCCTTTCAGATTTCAGTGCTTCGGCAACAGGTTTTGAAGCTGAAGTGAGCCGTTTCTGCTTCGCTAGTGTCACTAAACACAATTACAAAATAATGAGTGTTCTGCAACAGGTTTCCGGAACAGCCATTGGTCAATTAAACAGATAATCCCGCCCCTAAACTCACGTGATTGGTTCAGTCGGCACACTCAAACAAACGGTTCTAATCGAGTCAGTGTTTTACTTCTCTGTGCATTATTAGTGTCAAAAAATGACACGCTTCTGCTTTAAAAGTCACTGTTTAAGCGACAGATTGGGAATTGTCATTTTTAAGAGAAACATTGAAATGAAAGGCTTTTACCTACCTCGCTCACTTAAAATTAGCACTTGATTACTTCTAAGCAGCTCCGTACTTCATGTTCTGGCTTGTTTTAGGAGGCACAGTGTTGTGGGCGTGTCTCTGATCACTTGATTAGGCTCCTCCCACTCCCATTCTACACCAATAGTAACACAAAAGCGCTCATTATGTGCAGCTGCGTTGCATTTATTTGTTAATAAAGTGTTACTGTAATAACTTAAAAAAATGCATTAAATAAATGCATGGTTGGAAATAAAAAATTCTAATTTATTATTTTAATAAAACCTTTTAAAATGCCAACATTATTTTGATGAGTTGATCATTACATTAACTTAATAATGTGTGTAATGTAAACTCTGTTTTTTTGTGGTAACTGATTTTCTTAAATAATTGAGGAGCAGTACATTAATAAAATTGTCTTGTTGACTTTGAAAATTATTTAAATTATTTTTATCGATTACTTCTAAGCAGCTCCTGTGCTTCACGTTCTGGCTTGTTTTGAGAGGCACAGTGTTGTGGGCGTGTCTTTGATCACTTGATTAGGCTCCTCCCACTCCCGTTCTACACCAATAGTAACACAAAAGCGCTCATTATGTGCAGCTGCGTTGCATTTATTTGTTTTAGCAGATGCTTAAATTCAGTTTCTTAATTTGGATTTAAAGTTCAGTATACATTTTTAGCATTTTTTTATGAACAGTTGTATTTTTTTTATAAAGATTAATAAATACCGTAACAAATGTTTGCTGCTTGTTAGTTTGTTATTTAGTGCATTAACTAATGCATTAGTAAACCAATTAGTAAACCATTAATGTAAACCAATTCCAAAGTGTTACTGTAATAACTTAAAAAATGCATTAAATAAATGCATGGTTGGAAATAAAAAATTCTAATTTATTATTTTAATAAAACCTTTTAAAATGCCAACATTATTTTGATGAGTTGATCATTACATTAACTTAATAATGTGTGTAATGTAAACTCTGTTTTTTTTGTGTTAACTGATTTTCTTAAATAACTGAGGAGCAGTACATTAATAAAATTGTCTTGTTGACTTTGAAAATTATTTAAATTATTTCTATTGATTACTTCTAAGCAGCTCCTGTGCTTCACGTTCTGGCTTGTTTTGAGAGGCACAGTGTTGTGGGCGTGTCTCTGATCACTTGATTAGGCTCCTCCCACTCCCGTTCTACACCAATAGTAACACAAAAGCGCTCATTATGTGCAGCTGCGTTGCATTTATTTGTTTTAGCAGATACTTAAATTCAGTTTCTTAATTGGATTTAACATATACATTTAAAGCATTTCTTTCTCCTCTAAAATTCACTTCCTTTCTGTTTTTCTCAGTGCAGTGTGGTAATTTGATTTGTCCTTCCCTTGATGTCACACCTCTCAGTTAGTTCTGAGCTTCTTTCAGCCTTTAAGTGGGTGTTTTTGCCTACAGAACCTTTAAGATGACAGCTTTCTCCTGAGTGCTTTAGTTAAAGATTTATTTCAGAGATTTTCTCCATTTGAGGTTAGTTTTGAAGTGAAGGACAACCTGAAGATTTCTTGAAAGTGCAAGTCGCCCCAAAGATAAATTGTTTTTATAAATTCTGTTTATAACTGAACAAGTTTATACAATTCTTCCTCTCCTATAGTAGAGAATGAGTGTAATTGTTCCTCAGGAGATCTATAGCGATCTCTATATCTGATGCGATACTATAGCTGACGGCTACATGGTGACAATTTTATCTCTAATAGTATCGATCTTGAAGGTAAAGTAGTTCATAAAGTCATTACCGCTATGCTGTTGGGAAATGTCAACGCCTGTTGATGCTTTATTTTTCATTAATTTAGCCACTGTATTGACTAAATACCTAGGGTTATGTTTGTTTCCTTCTAAAAGAGACAAAAAGTAATCAGATCTAGCTGTTTTTAATGCTTTTCTGTAGGATAGGTTACTTTCTCACCATGCAATACGAAATACCTCTAATTTTGTTTTGCCTCCTTAAGGGTAAAGAAGCAACAAAAGAGAGAGTCCATAGTTTCTGTTACAACATCAAGTTTTTCGAAACTATAGGATATGCTGAGGAATTGAGAGAAATCAGGAAGATTATATACAAAGCAATCAGTTACTTAATATATTATTTAATAAACATGAGCTAATATGAACTAACTACAAACAGTTGTATTTTTATTAATAACAAAGATTAATAAGTACTGTACCATGTTTATTATGAATGAACTAATTTTAACTAATTGCAAAGTGTTACTATAATAACTAAACTAAATGCATTAAATAAATGCATGGTTGGAAAATAAGATTTAAAAAATGATTAATTTAATAAAAGCTTTTAAGATGCCAACATTATTTTGATGAGTCGATCATTACATTAACTTGATGTGTGTGATGTTAACTGGTTTTATTAATTGATGTAGTAGATTTCTAGTTTCCAGCATGCTTTGCATAGGAGTAGATAAGGGAAATAAATGTCAAGAACAAGGTTTACTTTGTGCTGATGTTTTCCGATCTAATCTGATCTGTGCTCTTTATTTAATCACATTTAAAACTTGTTAATGAGAAAAATACCAAGTGCATCTTTTGGGTAATGAAAAATGAATCGCAGAGCATCTTGGGTCTGTATCTGATCTCTATGTAATACTTTGTTTTTCCTAATGAAGGAACATTTATCTCTCTTGATAATCACGGAGATTATAGAACAATATTTCTCCAAACCTGAAGGGCTGATGCTGCACACATCTCACGTCTCGCGTGTCTCTCTCTCTCTCTCTCTCTCTCTCAGAACTTCCGATGGAGAAGCTGTCGCTCATGCCTGCTCTGAAGAGTCTGGATGTGCGGTGTAACCCGCTGGCGCCCGAGGCTGTGTCTTTCCCGCATCACTTCACGCTCCTGACATAAACACATGGTAAAGAACATGAGGAACGAGGCTTCTTTCTCTCTGATGCTGCCGATTGATTTCCATGCACTGGACCGCATGCTGTGCCTCTGAATTTTTCAATAAAATATTTATTAAATCGTGCAAACGGCGTTTGCTTTCATTCTGCATATCTAGAGCATCACTTTGACATTAATACTAAGGTGTTGGACAGATGGACACGTGCAGCTGCTGTGCGGCTCCATCTGTGGTTGCAAATTACACCTGAATTCTAATATAAATTCAAAAGGCTCCAGAACTCAAGTAACTTTGTCCTTCGTAGCACCATTAGGTTTTCGATGAATATTTAATGCCGTGTTCACGTCGTGTCAGAATTACCGTAATTACGACTCTGAGATCCCGCTCGCCTCCTCACACTCAGAGCTTGTTTGTTTCTCTGGCAACATCCATGTGTGTCAACATTTCATTAATATTAACTGTATTAATATTGAATATGCTTATGGGCAATATTCAAGAACACAGCAGGTGCATCAGGTTAATAAAATAGCATTTCAACAGAAACATGTAGGTACTTAACTACCCAAGTATGTCAATTCTGTCATTATTTATCATCACTCTCTTCTGTGGAACATAAAAGAAGAGATGCTATTCATTTAACATTATATTCCATTTACACAGGCTTTCACTGTATGTACCAAAAATGTTTTTTGTTAGTATTTTAGTATATAATTTTACTTGCCCTATAATGACTCCAGATCAGGTCCTAAAATATTGTTGTCTTGATGTTTTAGCAGCAGCAGCATTATAAGATGTTTATTATATTGCAGTTCAGATTATAAAATTAACTTTTTCCCCCTTTAGCAAGCGATGGAGCTCTTGATTTTATTCTCTGATGAAGCACCTGTGGCTCTCGTCCTCTGTGGATGTGTGAAGTCACACTGAGTATAAATACAAGAACATCACGTCACCTCTTACACTAAGAAGGTTTTGATGCTTCTAGTTCCTAATTCTTAACATAATAGTGCATTAAATGAGAGCTTTCGATATAAAGGAGTGCAAATGGAGAAGCTGGAGTGATAATAAGGTAGCAGCAGAATATCTGCTCTCAAGTGAAAATTCAACCACTTGACCCTACTTGAAAACTGTGAAGTAACCGTCACAAGTGCAAAAACTTAAGAGCTCGTTATCTGTGATTACGCCTCTAGAGAGATCAGATCATGCTCAATCCTCCAGTTAGACGAGGAGAAAAGCTCACGTCTCCCAACCTGAGATTCACAGATGATACTCATCTTAATGAAAATGTTTTCAGACGCACATTCATTCACCTGCTCTGTCAATAATGTGAGTAAGAGTTAAAGTGATCTTGATGTCAAAAACAGAGAAAACCAAGGTGATTCTGTGATCCCACACAAACAATATTATTTCAAATGACAAAAATAAAAAGAGGTTGAAAACATCTGTCTATCTGTCTATCTATCTATCAATCAATCTATCGAATATCTATCAAATATCTATTTATCTATGTATTGAATATCTATCTATCTAGCGAATATCTATATCTATCTATCTATCTATCGCTTATTTATCTATTGAATATCTGTCTATCGAATATCTATCGAATATCAATCTATCTATCTGTCTATCTGTCGATCTATCTATCTGTCTATCTAGCTATCTGTCTATCTGTCTATCTATCTATCTATCTATCTATCTATCTATCGATCTAAACATGTTCCTCTGATTGTAAGCAGTATTTAATGGTTTGGGGTTTTGCTTTGAACTGTGTTTGTTTGACTAAAACGTTTGTTCCTTCACCAACAAACGCTGTTGATCGAGGAACACTTGGTGAAATCAGATAGATTGTAATCATCCCCTCAGGAGCGTCTAGTGTTTGTGCGTCATCCAGTATTGGGACGATCAGACATCAGGTTAACAAAGAGCATTCAGGCCTTTATGTTTCAAAGGCCACATTGATTTTTCCTATTCAAGACGATCCAAGTTCCATTGCGCCAATTATTCCTGTAGAGTCATTGACGATGCATTTTAAAAAACGAAAAACGGCCTCTAGGAAGCCAGCTTTCCAGTTTCTCAATTCCCTAATGAGGTTCATTCTGATGCTTCATTTGACTCTTTTGCTTTTTTTTTTGTTTTGTTTTAATGTTTTATGGTCGGCAATATCAATAATGTAGCTGTAATTGATGAAACAGAGCCAGAGAAAATGCATGATAAACCATCACTGTGTCACTGTGAACACAGCGGATGTGAATTCTGATTCCAGGTTCATCTGGTCACCATAGTGATCAAGACACGAGCAAGTCAGTCATTGTGTATTGCTGCATCTGTTGATTACGGTAACTCTAATTTGATTACAGCTATTGTTCACTGAGAAGCATTTTTGATATTTCTAATATGATGGGCTGTGAATATTGGCTGCATGATTGGAAATACAATGCACATGTTTCCTCACACAAATCAAAAAGAAACAGAGGTTGACAAGCCCTTTGAAGTACACAAATTTGTACAAATATGATTTGTGTTTGATCCAAGTAAATATTGTGTTTACTCACATTATTTTGAATTTTGAACAGAGGCCCGAAAATTGTTTGGAAACTCACTGTCTGAATGTCCTTGAATTACTTTCAAATATTAAAATAATTCCAGGGTTTACAGTACATGATTATCACTTTGCACTTCTTCATAAACAGCACAATATTCACTGCATGAGCGTCTGATTGATCCAAACTGTCTAAACATGAGAGCATTCCTCTCTCTCTGAGTGTTTTTGCTTTCAGTGCAGAATAAACAGCATATTTCCAACTCCAGCACTATTTATGCTTAAAATCAGTTCGGATTCATTCCAACTGATCTATCTATCCAAATATAGACTAGCTTTCTGTCGAATATCCATCTATCTATCTATCTATCTATCTATCTGAATATTAAATATCTATCTGAATATCAAATGTATGTCCATCTATCAGAATATTGAATATCTATCAATAAATATCTATCTATCTATCTATCTGAATATCAAATATCTGAATATTGAATATCTGATTATTGAATATCTATCTAAATTTCTATCTATCTGAATATCTAAATATTAAATATCTATCTACCTGAATATTGAATATCTAATATCAAATGTCTGTCCATCTATCAGAATATTGAATATCTATCTATCACTAAATATCTATCTATCTGTCTATCTATCATCTATCTATCTATCTATCTATCTATCTGTCTATCTATCATCTATTTATCACTAAATATCTATCACTAAATATCTATCTATCTATCTGTCACTAAATATTTCTTTCTATCACTAAATATCTATCTATCTATATCTGTCTATCTATCAATCACAAAATATCTATCTATCACTAAATATCTATCTGTCTATCATCTATCTATCTATCTGTCACTAAATATTTCTTTCTATCACTAAATATCTATCTATCTATATCTATCTGTCTATCTATTAATCATTAAATATCTATATATCTATCACTAAATATCTATCTATCTATCTATCTGTCTATCATCTATCTATCTATCACTAAATATTTCTATCACTAAATATCTATCTGTCTATCTATCTATCAGTCACTAAATATCTATATATCTACCTATCACTAAATATCTGTCTAATATCTGTCTATCATCTGTCTATCTATCAATCTATCTATCACTAAATACCTGTCTATCTATCTGTCTGAATATCAAATATCTGAATATTGAATATCTGATTATTGAATATCTATCTAAATATTTATCTATCTATCTGAATATCTAAATATTAAATATCTATCTACCTGAATATTGAATATCTATCTAATATCAAATGTCTGTCCATCTATCAGAATACTGAATATCTATCTATCACTAAATATCTATCTATCTATCTATCTGTCACTAAATATCTATCTATATCTATCTGTCTATCTATCACTAAATATTTCTATCTATCTGTGACTAAATATTTCTTTCTTTCACTAAATATCTATCTATATCTATCTGTCTATCACTAAATATCTATTTATCTATCTGTCACTAAATATTTCTATCACTAAATATCTGTCTATCACCTGTCTATCTATCTATCACTAAATATATATATATCTATCTGAATATCAAATATCTGATTATTGAATATCTATCTATCTGAATAACAAATATCTAAATATCTACCTATCAATTGAATATCTGAATATCAAATATCTATCTATCTATCCATCTATCTATCATTAAATATCTATCTATCTGAATATCTGAATATTGAATATCTATCTGTCTGAATAGCAGATATCTGAATATCTGTCTATCTGTTAGTGATTTTGTTGTGTATTTTTTATGCACCAGCCCTTTCAATACATCAGTATTTCTGTAGAATTGAGCTCTGTTGAAATGACATTCAGATCAAGCTCAGTGGAATCGACTGAGCTGTTCACCTGAGCCATCAGTTTGATTATAAACGGATCATTTGGGAGCACGTAAACCATCCTGTCTGTGATGTGCACCATCACAGGATATTGTAGATGCTTCCCTCATCTAATCCTCACGATTCAACTTGTCATCTCATCATAAGAGCCCTTTATGAGCTGAAAACATGTCAGATAAGAGACAACGTGAACCAGGACTGAGAACTATGAACATAAAAACATTCTCAGGAAAAAAGCACCACATCTGAACCACTTAATATAATTAAACCTAAACCTAATTAAATCACAGGGTAATATTTTAGCTGTTTTAGTCATGAGTGCAATGCAACTTAAAAACACACATTTAAAAAAACAATGTTTTATTTCAGCCAGTATCAGCCAATTTGCACGCACCTATTTTATTTAATTCAATGATAATATCTCCATTCTTTTCTGCTGCTTAATAAGAGGATACACTGCAAAATGTGGTGTTAATAAATGTATTTACAGCACATTTGCACCATATTTTCTGCTGACTTAAGCGCATCAAGAATAGAGTGTGAAGCTGTGATCACACATGCTCTGCTCCTGATAAATCTACGGACACCAAAATAAATGTGTGCTGCTCCACATTTGCTAAAAAAAACTTGGCTATTCTTGAAACCCATATTCACCACTAATATAAATATTACACCTGAGCTGGGAAAATATGATTTTCTGAAAGATCAGCATCCTAAAATTCCACAACACAGATGGCAACACATGATAATACTAGCATATGATATTGCTGATGCAATTCTGCTTCAGTATTCCTTGCTTTGTCAGTGCAATCACTGGCACAAACACACAGCAGACAGGAGGTCAAAGGTCATTTTGAGCAATGAGTTGCTAGTCATCTGAGACGCATGGGTTACACCGACTAGCTGGTTAATTACAGCTGATGTTGGTGGAGGGTCAAGCACCTGTTGTTGTGCTCGATAGAACATCTTTCTCTTGTTCATCCTCTCGCTGTCTGATTCCCTGAATGAAATTATGTTTCTTTTCACGGTAATTACTCTTAGTCATCAACACCTGAACATCTATTACATTGTCTCCTCTCTCACACTAGTGTTATTTTAGTATCACTGAGGTGATATTATAGTTTTTATTAATATTTTAAATATTTTGTTTTTATATTTTATGTTTTCACTTAGTTAAATGATTTAAGTTTTTATTAGTTTTTATGTCTAGTTTTTATTTATTTGTTTGTTTTAGTTACATAAGTTTTTAAATATTTTTTTCCAATTATATTTATTTTCATTTAAGTATCATTGTCATTGTCATTTTTTAAATATTTTTTAATGTCTACATTTTTTTATATTCTTAAATATTAATTTTTATTTAGTAGTTTTACTGTATTTAGTGTATTTTTTTTACATTGATTTCTGTTAAAGTTTAACAGTTCAATTACTGATTTTTTAAATGGTTTTTAGTCTTTATTTTAGTTCATAACCCTTCTGACCGATCTAGAATCTCACGTACGATGGTCAAATATCCAGTCAAGTTCACACGGCAGGTCGCTGTTTCCAACCACTCTCATTCATTTTCTATTTCCTACTAAATATTTGACCGTCCAGACTAGATATTCAGACTCCAGCTGTTTGTTCTGCACAGACACACTCATCATTAGCAGAAATCACACCGATTTTTACAAAAGCTGCAGAAAGTTGGTGGCGCTCCACAGGTCTTTCTAAATAATGCAATAAATGAATGATGTAAGTTCAGTGCAGATGGCTTCAAAACAATAAATGAGTGGAAATACTGAAGAGTTTTGAGCCAGTGTCCGGTGTGTTTGTGCTGATAAGGCTGTCATTCCCCAGTTCTCCAGAGACGGACACTATAGATTCTGTCAGAGTCTAGAGACGCATCATTCATCCCGATTCATTGTGATGCACGGAAAGACACGAACCCGGAGGAGAAACAGTCCGTAAAGAACAATTTCACAGCAGCCGCATGGAAGACTGAACAGAAATAAATCAGAGGGAAACGATATTTGAGACAACAGGAAAAGCAGAGGAGCAGTCAAAGTGCTGAGACACCTTCAGAACATAAATGTTAATGAAATCAATAAACATGTTAATGAGACAGATGATGAACACTACGATGAATTTAATATCTAACAAAAGTTTTCGACACACCCCCTTTCCAAAACCCCGCCCCCAAACACACATCAGCCAACCTGACGTCAGCAAGCCCAAGTGTGCAAATGATTGACAGACAGACAGCGTTCCATTATAGATCAGTGGTTTCTTGTTTTTGTTTCTTTTTAAACAGATACAGAAACAGAATTTCTGTGTTGTTCCAAACGGTAATAAATAAATGTATATATATATATATATAAATGTAGTAACCAAAAAAATGTTTTAATTAACAAAAATGTTACATATCATTGTGCTTTTGTATTTTTTTTTTTTTTTTTTTTTGTAAATGTCTAAATATTTTAATAAGTTTTATATAGTTCAAGTAGTCATATGGGTGGTATTTATAATTTTCCAGGAATGTGTTTTCTTAGAAGAAAAAGACGGTGAATTTAATATCTAACTAAAGTTTACGACACACACCCTTTTCAAAACCCCGCCCCCAAACACACATCAGCCAACCTGACGTCAGCAAACCCAAGTGTGCAAATGATTGACAGACAGACAGCGTTCCATTATAGATCAGTGGTTTCTTGTTTTTGTTTCTTTTTAAACAGATACAGAAACAGAATTTCTGTGTTGTTCCAAACGGTAATAAATAAATGTATATATATATATATATATATATATATATAAATGTAGTAACCAAAAAAATGTTTTAATTAACAAAAATGTTACATATCATTGTGCTTTTGTATTTTTATTTTTTTTTTTTTGTAAATGTCTAAATATTTTAATAAGTTTTATATAGTTCAAGTAGTCATATGGGTGGTATTTATAATTTTCCAGGAATGTGTTTTCTTAGAAGAAAAAGACGGTGAATTTAATATCTAACTAAAGTTTACGACACACCCCCTTTTCAAAACCCCGCCCCCAAACACACATCAGCCAACCTGACGTCAGCAAGCCCAAGTGTGCAAATGATTGACAGACAGACAGCGTTCCATTATAGATCAGTGGTTTCTTGTTTTTGTTTCTTTTTAAACAGATACAGAAACAGAATTTCTGTGTTGTTCCAAACGGTAATAAATAAATGTATATATATATATATATATATATAAATGTAGTAACAAAAAAAAAATGTTTTAAGTAACAAAAATGTTACATATCATTGCGCTTTTGTATTTTTATTTTTTTTTTTGTAAATGTCTAAATATTTTAATAAGTTTTATATAGTTCAAGTAGTCATATGGGTGGTATTTATAATTTTCCAGGAATGTGTTTTCTTAGAAGAAAAAGACGGTGAATTTAATATCTAACTAAAGTTTACGACACACCCCCTTTTCAAAACCCCGCCCCCAAACACACATCAGCCAACCTGACGTCAGCAAGCCCAAGTGTGCAAATGATTGACAGACAGACAGCGTTCCATTATAGATCAGTGGTTTCTTGTTTTTGTTTCTTTTTAAACAGATACAGAAACAGAATTTCTGTATTGTTCCAAACGGTAATAAATAAATGTATATATATATATATATATATATATAAATGTAGTAACAAAAAAAATGTTTTAAGTAACAAAAATGTTACATATCATTGCGCTTTTGTATTTTTTTTTTTTTTTTTTTTTTTTTTTTTTGTAAATGTCTAAATATTTTAATAAGTTTTATATAGTTCAAGTAGTCACATGGGTGGTATTTATAATTTTCCAGGAATGTGTTTTCTTGGAAGAAAAAGACGATGAATTTAATATCTAACTAAAGTTTACGACACACCCCCTTTTCAAAACCCAAACACACATCAGCCAACCTAATGTCAGCAAACCCAAGCAGGCAAATGACTGACAGGCAGACAGCGTTCCATTATAGATCAGTGGTTCTGTTTTTTTGTTGTTGTTGTTGTTGTTTTTTGTTTTGGTAATAATAAAAAATAAATGTAAAAAAATATATATATTAATGTACATTTATCTTATAGCTGCTGGTTAAAATTAATGTTTATTCTTCAAGTAACAAAAATGTTATATATCACAGTGCTTTTGTAAATGTCTAAATATTATTTTTTTCTATTCTTAAATAATTGTTTTTAATAGACACGGGACAGAATTTCTGAGTGCTGTTACAAAAAATAAATAAATATATATATATATATATATATATATAAACTTACATTTATCTTATATCTGCTGATTAAATGTAAATTAATGTTTATTCTGTTTCAAGTACCAAAAATGTTATATATCATAGTGCTTTTGTCTTTTTTTTTTTTTTTTTTTTTTTTTTTTTTTGTAAATGTCTAAATATTATTTTTTTCTATTCTTATAAAAAAAAAATTGTATTTATTAGTTTTACATTATTTAGTTTTACATTAAGTACCAACAAGTACTAAACAAAAATGTTGTTAACTTGGCCACTAGCTGAAAAAAAAGTTTTATATAGTTCAAGTAGTAAATGGGTGGTATTTATAATTTTCCAGGAATGCGTTTTCTTGGTAGAAAAAAACTGTGAAGTTAATATCTAACAAAAGTTTACGACACACCCCCTTCCCAAAACCCCGCCCCCAAACACACGTCAGCCAACCTGACGTCAGCAAACCTAAGCGCGCAAATGATTGACAGGCAGACAGCGTTCCATTACAGATCAGTGGTTCAGTCCTAATTTCTGAGTGCTGTTCCAAAATGTAATAAATAAATGTAAAAATATGTATATATTAATGCATGTGGTACTGCAGCACCTCTATATGGATTTTATTGTGTTATATTATATTACATTATTTTATATTTTATTGTGAATTTTTATGCATTACAATCAATTTCGTCTCTAAGGCGCGTCGCCGTTGCGCGGACTAAGCGCATTTGATTGATGAGCAGAATTTTTTTATAAACAAGCAATAATATTTGAGAAGTTACAGAGTTGCTGATTCTCTCTCTCTCTCTCTCTCTTTTACACACACACAGAGACATATAATAGAGTAACTCTGCTTCTCTCTGTGTGTCAGTCGTATCGCGCAGTGCGGTTCGAGCATCTGAGCAGGAATGTGTCTGAATGTATCGACATTTGATGAGTGTTATTTTAGCACTTCGCATTTATCTGAGGAACCCATTAGCACGTGATATAATTAATGAGCGCCAGGATTGAGCTCTGATGTGTGTATTATCAACAGTGTCAGTCGTTTACTGACATAAAGCAAAACAGATGCAGGATCCGCACACTTTACCAGGTAAGAACTTTTCATATCTTTATACACAACTTCCATAATAGCATCTGTAGATATAACTTTAATAATAATAATATCTACACATCTAACTTCTAGCATCATGACACTATCCGACAGCATTGTACAAAGCACACGTGAGATTTCCATTTACTTTTTTATTGCATATTTATGTATTGTAAGGAAGTAAATCAGTGTTCTATATAAATGCATAACATATGTTAAATGTACTGTTATTAGATATGTTTGTACACTCTCAAAATGTAAAAACATAAAACACAAACAGCACCTTTAGAGGTAATTAACCTCAAAACATACTAATATACAATACTGTTCATCTTTGTACTGTATCCACCTGTAAGCTCCTATGGCAGTTTATAGAAGGGAATTCGTATGCATTATTCCTGTATACATTATACATGACAGCAGAGGAGATTAACAGGCTCAGGCACTCTTTGATGCTCTCAGACTGATCAGAACATGTTGTAATGTGTTTGGATTCTCTGCTATCAACAGTGATGTTACAGATGTTACTGGTGCCCAGCAGGAATCACAGGCTGATAAAGAATGCCCAGGAATTTTGCGATTCAGCATCAATGTTTTAAGTTTAAAATGATGCATAATGCATAAGGGAAAGAGCATAATTTAGGTGCACTGCATGACTGATCACCATGTTTTACATTATTGCATATTTTGCAGTTTGCTTCAGTGTGGAGATGTAAAGCTGCATATAAGCCAGACTTAAGCCTGCTCTGACCCACCAATATCAATACAGCTGTTAACTGCTGTGTAAATGCATTGATGCCACCCCTGAGCAGCATTTAACAATCTGTGGAAAGACACCTCAATGCCGCTTTAAATTTGCTTCTGTGCTGCCTTTGCCATGTAAACCAAAGCTGAGTTAAGGCTGCTTTGTGTCTGCTCAAAATTAGGTGTAATAGCACAATCCCACATTAAAGCCAGACTAAAATATGCCTGCTCAGACTCACCTCAGCCACTAGTATCAAAGTCTTCAGTTGTAATTACTGTGTAAATGCATTTATGCCACCTCTGAGCAGCATTAAATAGTTTGTGTAAAGACTCCTAAATGCCTCTTCAGAGCTTCTGCACCAGCTTTGCATTGTAAACTAAAGCCATTTTTTACACAGCCAAGTTAAAGCTGCTTTGTGCCTGCTCAAATTCAGTGTAAAGAGGTAATTCTGCATCAAGTCTAGACTAAATTAAGCCTGCTCAGACCCACCTCAGCCCCTACTATCAAAATGCATATATTTGTTAATTTCTGTGGAAATGCAATTATGCCACCTCTAAACAGCATTATACAGTCTGTGTAAAGACACCTAAATGCCGCTTCAGATGCGCTTCTGTGCCACATTTGCATTGTAAACTAAAGCCATTTTTACACAGCTGAGTTAAGGCTGCTAGAATTCAGTGTAAACGCACAATACCGAATAAAAGCCAGTCTAAATTAAGCCTGCTCTGACCTACCTTAGCCCCTTCGATCAACATATACAGTTGTAGTTGTTGTGTAAATGCATTTATGCCACCTCTGAGCAGTCTGCGTAAAGACACCTCAATGCTGCTTCAGAAGCGCTTCTGTGCCAGCTTTAAATGTAAACTAAAGGCCTCTTTACATTACTGAATTAATTGCTTTGTGCCTGCTAAAAATTCAGTGTTAAGATGCAATGCAGCATAAAAGCCAGACTAAATTAAGCCTGCTCAGACCCACCTCAGCTCCTACTATCAAAATGCATATATTTGTTAATTGCTGTGGAAATGCAATTATGCCACCTCTAAACAGCATTATACAGTCTGTGTAAAAACACCTAAATGCCACTTCAGATGCGCTTCTGTGCCACCTTTGCATTGTAAACTAAAGACCTCTTTACACAGCCGAATTAAGGTTGCTTTGTGCCTGCCAAAAGGTACTGTGTAAAGATGCAATGCTGCATAAAAGCCAGACTAAATTAAGCCTGCTCAGACCCACCTCAGCTCCTAGTATCAAAATATATAGTTGTAATTGCTATGGAAATACATTTATGCCACCTCTGAGCAGCATTAAATAGTCATTGTAAAGACATCTAAATGCCACTTCAAAAGCACTACTGTGCCACCTTTGCAGTGTAAACTAAAGGCCTCTTTAGACAGCAAAGTTAAGGCTGCTTTGTGCCTGCTCAAAATTTAGTACAAAGATGCAATGCTGCATCAAATCCAGACTAAATTAAGCCTGATCAGACCCACCTTGCCCTCTAGTTTTAAAATATGCAGTTGTAATTGTTGTGTAACATGCATAAGATACCTAATGCCACCTCTGAGCAGCATTAAACAGTCTGTGGAAAGACACCTAAATGTCGCTTTAGAAGTGCTTTGTGTCTGTTCAAAATTGGGTGTAATTGCACAATGCCACATCAAAGACAGACTAAAATATGCTTGCTCAGACCCACCTCAGCCACTACTATCAAAATCTACAGTTGTAATTGCTGTGGAAATACATTTATGCCACCTCTGAGCAGCAATAATCTGTGTAAAGACACCTAAATGCCTCAAAAGCACTTCTTTGCCACCTTTGCAGTGTAAATTATACCCTTTTAGTCGACCAAGAACCCTTACGAAAAAGACGTTTATTTAAGTGTGCTATTAGTATACTTCTTTTGAACTAAAAAATAGGAAAGTATAATTTCAGTCTACTTTTTATGTACTTCTCGGAAATGTGCTTTATGTACTTTTCAGAAATATACTTAAAATTACATTTAAGTATACTTGACTTAATTTTTTGTCATGTTATGTTTTTAAACTAAAAATAGGAAAGTATACTTTGTCTACTTTTATGTACTTCTCAGATATATATTTAAAATGACATTTAAGTGTACTTGACTTAAAAAGTCTTATTATATTTGAGCAATATTGTTCTCAGAGAATCCATGTTTTCATTGCTATATGGTAGGGGGCGCTATTACACATCTTCTGTACAGAATTTCCAAAACACAAGCGAAGAAGAAATTGAACCAACAGATGCCTCCACATGTTTTTAAAATGTGACCCATGAAGCTAGAATGAAATGTTTTTGTTTACAAGCAGCTGCCCTGTTCTTTCTTTTAATATTTTGTATGTTCAGATATTCATATAAAACAAAATATATACAAATTAATACCTAAATAGGGACATAGTAGTATACGTAAAGCATGATGTAAAGTTTACTTAAAGAAAACGTACGAGTATACTTGCAGTATAAAACTACTAAACTAGTAGTTTACTGAGACTATACTATATAAGTGTACTAAAAATGCTACAAGTGTTTAATTAGTAAACTATCAGTATACCTGTAAGTTCACTTTTAGTATAGCTGCAGTACAAACTAAAACAGAGATAAAAAATAGTTGTGTACTCAAAGTCTACTACACTGTAAAAAATAAAAAACACAATTTGTTGAGTCAGCTTAAAATAATTTGTTACCCTGCTGCCTTAAAATTTGAAGTTCAGTCAACTAAAGTTAAGTCAACTTGAAATGTTAAGTTGTACTAGGTAACAACTTTATATTTGTGTTTGCTAAACTTAACAGATGGGTAAGCTGCCTTAAAAGTTTAAGTTGATTCAACTCAAATATCTAAGTTGTCACTTAGTATAATTTAACATTTCAAGCTGAATAAACTTTTTTTTTTTTGAGTTGACTGAACTGGCAACCAGGTTACAAATTATTTCAAGTTGACTCAGCAAGTTGTTTTTTACAGTGTACTTTTATACCCAAAGTATACCTAAATGTATATTTTTATATACTAGAAAGTGGACCAATTTAGTCCCAAGGAGTGTACAAGTATACTACTAGTACACTGACATTTGTATACTTACTACGTAAAGTATACTTAATAATATACTTGAACTTTACTTAAGTATACTTCTGGGAAGCTATGGCATTTAGGTGTTTTTGCACATGCATGTAAAGTTTCATTCTTTTTGTCACCTGCATCACTTGATATCACCTGTGATAGTCTGATGACATGAACTGAGAATCTTAGCTAGCAGGGTTACCATGACAGACGCAGAGGAGAGACACGCTGCGTCTGAGATTCACGCTCAAGCAACTGAGCTAAACATGTTTCCGAGTGTCAGAAGCAATAGGTGAGACATTTCTCTGGTTCCCATGGCGATGAATAATTAAAAAGGGAACGAGAGTGCAATAACACTCATTGACAGAGGGCCAAATTAACCTGCCCACTGGCACTCGTGACACTAATCAAATACTTCCAAACCATCATCTGTCTCTGGCATCAGTTCCACCGAAGACACAACACGTTCAGAAAACGTTCAGTCCACATATGCCTAGCAGCTGTTTTAACGCATGCGATGAATCTCTGCGCAGGTGAATCTGAAATAACCACTGCAGGCCCGAGACGGATTCCTTGCTGATTAGCACTAAACGGACAGCACACAGAGCCCTCGCTGTCACTCAATTCCAGCTATTAAACTCATTTAGGGAGCATCGACGGCCGTGTGCTCGCCGTGGGAAGTAGATTTAATTCAAGCTGTAGCTCAGAGAGTTAAAGAACACGAAAGGAAGCCCAGGAGACGCTGACATGCAGCAGGTTAAAGTGCAAACCTGTTTATCTGAGCTCCAGCTACAAACCCTGTGAGAAAACGCCGAGGCTAAGCTCATCTCAAACACTATTACACGGCAAAATAGGTTTAGCACACAGTATCTGAGCATGAAAATATTTATATTACATTGGGCAGAGGCTTTTATATAAAATGACAAACACTGCACCACTGAAGCTACACATTTATTCATGCATTTCCTGGAAATCGAAACTATGATCTTGGTGCAAGTCGATTTGCATTGTTTTGAGGTTTAAATAAAATAAAATAAAATAAAATAAAATAAAATAAAAAATATACATGTAATTTATTTGTTTATTTGATGATTAATTTAAATGTATGAAATATAAATAAATAATTAAAATGGTAAATACACTTTAATAATTTGTATTCAGTTTAATGTATATATATATATATTAAATGTGTACTTTTTAATAAATAAAAAATACATTTATATAATCCAAATATTGATGAAGTTTAATATATATTTTATATAATATAATAGAATTTTTAAACACATTTTGTAGTAATTAGGTCAAATATTATGAGTGTTTTTAGAGTCATTAGTGTTATGATACTTATACAACTTGTTAAGTGCGACCTTAACCTTAACAGTTTCAGAACAGCACCACCAAGTGTTTGTAAAAGCATGCAAATTTGCTTATTACTGAAAATCCTTGGCCTACAGCCTTGGCTCTGCTTTCTATAGACTCCTTTTGTCCTTAGCAATATAATATCATCCATCTTTCCAAGGTCAGCCATGTTGCCTGTCTGTTATGTTGATGTAGAGTTAATCTTCAGACCTTACCGGTCAACAGAGAGGCTGGACTATGCTTATGCATCGGCATATTAAAATGAAATGTAATATATGTCACTGGGATGAGCGGCCTTGAGGCGCAAGGTAGAAATTAATGTCACATCTGCGCATAACCCGTAAAACAGTCGGTATAAAATTAAACTACTGTTCTTTTTACTCTGATCTCAATTTAAATGATTTGCCTTCAGCTTCTGGTCACGTAATTGCTGCTCGCAGCCACTTTTATATATTACAGCCTATTTAAAGACTGATAAGAGTGAAGGACCTTCACAGTTTAATTTAATGCTTTTTTTAAACTCAGCAGAATCTTCTCCACAATTACAGCAGTTATTGCAAAAAGGTATTTTTGTCTTGTTTTCCAGTACCAGTATCTAAGGGTCATAAAAAGGGATTTGCAAGCATCAAATAAATGAATGAATAAATAAATAAATAAAGTTACAGGCTTAAAATTATATTAAAATGTTTTTTTCAGAATGTATCCCATTTAAAATGCATTTTTTTCTAAGTAAAAATATTGACTTTCATTTCATTTTGTCCCATACTTGGGATAAAATATAATCAAATTTAGTATAATGCCTTTTTCTTTCATTTTCTTCATTTCATTTCAGGCCATTTTTACATAAATATACAGTATCTGTTACTCTGAATGACGATGGAACATTATTTCACCCTTTCACCCTTTATTTTGGCTTTTTCAACATAATTTGTACTTTTTTTTAAATAATTGTGTCATTTTATTGGGGATCATTTTGATGTACGTCTTAATGTCTACATTTAGTCTTATAATTATCACTTCATATAATTTTGTCTTTTTATCTCGTAATTTTAACCTTTTAAACATAATGTTTACTTTTTATCCTATAATTGTGACTTAGTATGTCATAATTTTTTTATCATAATTATTACTTTTTGATATTGTAATTTTGACTTTTTCAATTTATTTTTAATTTTTATTTGATAATTATGGTATTTTATAAGTCATTTTATTGGGATAATTTTGATGTATATCCTAATGTCTACTTTTAGTCTTATAATTATCACTTCATATAATTTTGTCTTTTTTATCTCATAATTGTAACCTTTTAAACATAATTTTTACTTTTTATTTAGTAATTGTGGCATTTCATGCTAATTATTTCATGCTAAATTTCTGCTTTTTATCCTATAATTAGTAGAGTTAGTATGTCATAATTTCGTTTTTTTAATCATAATTATTACTTTGTCATACTTCTGACTTTTTAATCTTATAATTATAATTTTTCTACATTGTTTGGACTTTTTTAACTTGTAATTTTGCCTTTTTCAACATAATTTTTACTTTTTTCTTTTTATAATTGTGGTATTTTATGCCATTTTAATTTTGATGTATGTCCTAATGTCTACATTTAGTCTTATAATTATGACTTAGTATGTCATAATTTTAAGTTTTTTCTCATAACTAAAATGTTTTGGCATTATTTTATCTTTTTTATCTCGTAATTTTAACCTTTTAAACATAATTTTTACTTCTTTATTTAGTAATTGTGGTATTTCATGCTAATTTTTGGGTATAATTTCAACATGTCTCTAAATTTTTACTTTTTATCTTAGTATGTCATAATTTAGATTTTTTTAAATCATAATTATTACTTTTTGATAATGGCTTCTACTTTTTATCTTATCATTATTAATTTTTATGCTCATTCACAAAGTATCATGAATAAATATAAACAGTAGATGTATTTTGTTACAGTAAATTATTCAAAATATTAAATGCTTTCTGTGTACATGAAATCACTTTTGCTAATTTAATTTGATGCCAAAATTAAACGTTTAGTCTTTGACACCTAAACACTGAAATTAACACACATTTAATGCAAAATGACATGAGATGTCTTGTTTTCTGAAAAATCTGTCAAAATGCATTGAGTTGATGAAAAACCAACTTGATTCGAAGGGAAAACAAGATTATTTTTCTAACCCCGCAGGCAGATATTGGTCTAGTTTTCAGCATAAACACAATTTTGATGCATTTTTCAGAAAACAAGACATTGGATCTCAAATAAATGTGTCTTGATTTATAAATGTTTCAATATTAGTGTTGAAAAACAAGACAAAAATGCATTGATTTGCTGCAAGAATTCTCAGAAATTTCTGAGCATGGATCTCTCTGTTCTCAGTCTTAGATTTGGAAACTCTCTCACCAATGGATCTCAGCTTCTTCTACAGCGAGAATATCAGTATTAACCCCACCACCTTCTTCAACGACAGCCGGAACCTCACCTTCTTACCGTTCTACCAGCATTCCCTGGCCGTGGCCTCCGTCATTATCCTGGCCTACGTGCTCATCTTCTTGCTGTGCATGCTGGGAAACATCCTGGTGTGCTTCATCGTGCTGAAAAACAGGCAGATGAGAACCGTCACCAATATCTTCATACTCAACCTGGCCATCAGCGACCTGTTGGTGGGCATCTTATGCCTTCCCATCACGCTGGTGGACAATCTGATCACAGGTAAATGCACTTCAGATGCATCAGGTTAAATTTATTGTGTCTGGAGGAGCTTTAATGTACCTGGAGAGAGTTTATCTGGTAGTATTCACATGCATCTCCATGCTGCCATCTTCATGAAGACTCTGCAGCCAATCAGCAGAGCCGAGGATGTCATGTGACTCATCACTCTTTTACAAAACATGAGTCTGTTTCATGCTTTAAGAGCCGAGGTCTCTTAAACATAAAGTTAATGTAAGAATAACCTGAGGAATATTTCCAGATGAACTCTCACTGGACTGAAGCAGCTTGGCTTTACTTGATTCTCCATGAATCATTTTTTAGAAAAATCTGTGAGTGTCACCTTTACGAAAAAGAAGTTTCGCTACAAGTATACTTCTTTTAAACTAAAAACAGGGAAGTATACTTTCAGTCTACATTTTATTCATATACTTTAAATGACATTTAAGTATACTTGACTTATACTTAGGAAAAAGTCTAAATATATTTTGTTTTTTAATGTTTTTTTTTCTTATTTATGAAACTTACCCGCATTCAAGTGTTTATAAAAGAGAAAGCTTGAAGCTAGAATAAAATGTTTTGTTTACCAGCAATACTCTGTTCTTTCTTTTGATGTTTTGTAAGGTAAGATATTCATATAACAAAAAATATACAAATTAATACCTGAATAGGGACATAGAAGCATACTTAAAGTATAATGTAAAGTTCACTTAAAGAAAACTTATATATAGTATAGTATACTTGCAGTAAAAAACTACTAAACTAGTAGTTTACTGAGACAGTTTACTAAAAATGCTACAAGTATTTAATTAGTAAACTACCAGTATGAAACTACTAAACTAGTAGTTTACTGAGAGTTTACTAAAAATGCTACAAGTATTTAATTAGTAAACTACCAGTATGAAACTACTAAACTAGTAGTTTACTGAGAGTTTACTAAAAATGCTACAAGTATTTAATTAGTAAACTACCAGTATGAAACTACTAAACTAGTAGTTTACTGAGACAGTTTACTAAAAATGCTACAAGTATTTAATTAGTGAATTACCAGTATAAAAGTACTAAATTCGTAGTTTACTGAGACTATACTTCAAAGTGTACTAAAATGCTACAAGTATTTAATTAGTAAACTATCAGTATAAAACTGTTAAACTAGTAGTTTACTGAGACTATACTAAGTGTACTAAAATGCTACAAGTATTTAATTAGTAAACTATCAGTATAAAACTGCTAAACTAGTAGTTTGAGACTGACTTCAAAGTTTACTAAAAATGCTACAAGTATTTAATTAGTAAACTACCAGTATGAAACTACTAAACTAGTAGTTTACTGAGACAGTTTACTAAAAATGCTACAAGTATTTAATTAGTGAATTACCAGTATAAAAGTACTAAATTCGTAGTTTACTGAGACTATACTTCAAAGTGTACTAAAATGCTACAAGTATTTAATTAGTAAACTATCAGTATAAAACTGTTAAACTAGTAGTTTACTGAGACTATACTTCAAAGTGTACTAAAATGCTACAAGTATTTAATTAGTAAACTATCAGTATAAAACTACTAAACTAGTAGTTTACTGAGACTATACTTCAAAGTCTACTATAAATGCTACAAGTATTTAATTAGTAAACTACCAGTATGAAACTACTAAACTAGTAGTTTACTGAGACTTTACTAAAAAAAATGCTACAAGTATTTAATTAGTAAACTACCAGTATGAAACTACTAAACTAGTAGTTTACTGAGACAGTTTACTAAAAATGCTACAAGTATTTAATTAGTAAATTACCAGTATAAAACTACTAAACTAGTAGTTTACTGAGACTATACTTCAAAGTGTACTAAAATGCTACAAGTATTTAATTAGTAAACTATCAGTATTAAACTACTAAACTAGTAGTTTACTGAGACTATACTTCAAAGTGTACTAAAATGCTACAAGTATTTAATTAGTAAACTATCAGTATAAAACTGCTAAACTAGTAGTTTACTGAGACAGTTTACTAAAAATGCTACAAGTATTTAATTAGTAAATTACCAGTATAAAAGTACTAAATTCGTAGTTTACTGAGACTATACTTCAAAGTGTACTAAAATGCTACAAGTATTTAATTAGTAAACTACCAGTATAAAACTACTAAACTAGTAGTTTACTGAGACAGTTTACTAAAAATGCTACAAGTATTTAATTAGTAAACTACCAGTATGAAAATACTAAACTAGTAGTTTACTGAGAGTTTACTAATAATGCTACAAGTATTTAATTAGTAAACTACCAGTATGAAACTACTAAACTAGTAGTTTACTGAGACAGTTTACTAAAAATGCTACAAGTATTTAATTAGTAAATTACCAGTATAAAAGTACTAAATTCGTAGTTTACTGAGACTATACTTCAAAGTGTACTAGAAATGCTACAAGTATTTAATTAGTAAACTATCAGAATAAAACTACTACAGTAGTAGTTTACTGAGACAGTGTACTAAAATGCTACAAGTATTTAATTAGTAAATTACCAGTATAAAAGTACTAAATTCGTAGTTTACTGAGACTATACTTCAAAGTGTACTAAAATGCTACAAGTATTTAATTAGTAAACTATCAGTATAAAACTGTTAAACTAGTAGTTTACTGAGACTATACTTCGAAGTGTACTAGAAATGCTACAAGTATTTAATTAGTAAACTATCAGTATAAAACTGCTAAACTAGTAGTTTACTGAGAGTTTACTAAAAATGCTACAAGTATTTAATTAGTAAACTACCAGTATGAAACTACTAAACTAGTAGTTTACTGAGACAGTTTACTAAAAATGCTACAAGTATTTAATTAGTGAATTACCAGTATAAAAGTACTAAATTCGTAGTTTACTGAGACTATACTTCAAAGTGTACTAAAATGCTACAAGTATTTAATTAGTAAACTATCAGTATAAAACTGTTAAACTAGTAGTTTACTGAGACTATACTTCGAAGTGTACTAGAAATGCTACAAGTATTTAATTAGTAAACTATCAGAATAAAACTACTACAGTACGTAGTTTACTGAGACTATACTTCAAAGTCTACTATAAATGCTACAAGTATTTAATTAGTAAACTACCAGTATGAAACTACTAAACTAGTAGTTTACTGAGAGTTTACTAAAAATGCTACAAGTATTTAATTAGTAAACTACCAGTATGAAACTACTAAACTAGTAGTTTACTGAGACAGTTTACTAAAAATGCTACAAGTATTTAATTAGTAAATTACCAGTATAAAAGTACTAAATTCGTAGTTTACTGAGACTATACTTCAAAGTGTACTAAAATGCTACAAGTATTTAATTAGTAAACTATCAGTATTAAACTACTAAACTAGTCTGAGACTATACTTCAAAGTGTACTAAAATGCTACAAGTATTTAATTAGTAAACTATCAGTATAAAACTGCTAAACTAGTAGTTTACTGAGACAGTTTACTAAAAATGCTACAAGTATTTAATTAGTAAATTACCAGTATAAAAGTACTAAATTCGTAGTTTACTGAGACTATACTTCAAAGTGTACTAAAATGCTACAAGTATTTAATTAGTAAACTATCAGTATAAAACTACTAAACTAGTAGTTTACTGAGACTATACTTCGAAGTGTACTAGAAATGCTACAAGTATTTAATTAGTAAACTATCAGAATAAAACTACTACAGTAGTAGTTTACTTTGACAGTGTACTAAAATGCTACAAGTATTTAATTAGTAAATTACCAGTATAAAAGTACTAAATTCGTAGTTTACTGAGACTATACTTCAAAGTCTACTATAAATGCTACAAGTATTTAATTAGTAAACTACCAGTATGAAACTACTGAACTAGTAGTTTACTGAGACAGTTTACTAAAAATGCTACAAGTATTTAATTAGTAAACTACCAGTATGAAACTACTAAACTAGTAGTTTACTGAGACAGTTTACTAAAAATGCTACAAGTATTTAATTAGTAAATTACCAGTATAAAAGTACTAAATTCATAGTTTACTGAGACTATACTTCAAAGTGTACTAAAATGCTACAAGTATTTAATTAGTAAACTATCAGTATAAAACTACTAAACTAGTAGTTTACTGAGACTATACTTCGAAGTGTACTAGAAATGCTACAAGTATTTAATTAGTAAACTACCAATATAAAACTACTAAACTAGTAGTTTACTGAGACTATACTTCAAAGTGTACTAAAATGCTACAAGTATTTAATTAGTAAATTACCAGTATAAAAAAGTACTAAATTCGTAGTTTACTGAGACTATACTTCAAAGTCTACTATAAATGCTACAAGTATTTAATTAGTAAACTACCAGTATGAAACTACTAAACTAGTAGTTTACTGAGACAGTTTACTAAAAATGCTACAAGTATTTAATTAGTAAATTACCAGTATAAAAGTACTAAATTCGTAGTTTACTGAGACTATACTTCAAAGTGTACTATAAATGCTACAAGTATTTAATTAGTAAACTATCAGAATAAAACTACTACAGTAGTAATTTACTTTGACAGTGTACTGAAATGCTACAAGTATTTAATTAATAAATTACCAGTATAAAAGTACCAAACTAGTAGTTTACTGATACTATACTTCAAAGTGTACTAAAAATGCTACAAGTATTTAATTAGTAAACTACCAGTATATCCCTACTAAACAAGTAGTTTACTGAGACCATACTTTGAAGTGTACTAAAAATGTTTCAAGCATTTAATTAGTAAACCACCAGTATAAAACGACTAAACTAGTAGTTTACTGAGACTATACTACAAAGTGTACTAGAAATGCTACAAGTATTTAATTAGTAAACTACCAGTATAAACCTCCTAAAGTAGTAGTTTACTGAGACCATACTTCAAAGTGTGCTAGAAATGCTACAAGTATTTAATTAGTAAATTACCAGTATAAAACTACTAAACTAGTAGTTTACTGAGACTATACTTCAAAGTAACAAAAATGCTACAAGTATTTAATTAGTAAACTACCAGTACCAGTTCACTGTTAGTATAGTTGCAGTACAAACTAAAATCATAGATGTAGAACTAGTTGTGTACTCAGAGTTTACTACTGTTATACTTAAAAGTATATTTTATATACAAGAAAGTGGGCCAATTTAGTCCCAAAGAGTATTGATAAACGGTGTACACTTACAAATATACTACTAGTACACTGATATTTGTATACTTATTACATAAAGTATACTCAAAAATATACTTGAACTTTCTTAAGTATATAAAATAAACTTGAAGTGTACTTCCTTTTGGTAAGGCAAATCTGATCATCAGGATCTTTTGAGAAACATTTGTTTCCAGAAGCTTTACTTTCACTGTTCCTCAGTGGAGGAATGATCTTCCCAAGCCTCCAAAACATCTCACATCTTTTGAGGAACGTTTATTTGTTCATCTCTCAATCATCATTGGATTCCTTTGTATTTTATTGGAGATATTATTGGAGATACAGAGTGACCTCTAACATTGCAAAGATCTCATTGATTTACAAGCATCACTTTTTGATCATGAAATTAATCATTCAAATGTAATAATTATGCACAGTCTCTGGATAAATTTAAGCTATTTTTTCTTTATATTTTCAGAATATATGAGCCATAAAAGCCTGATGCATTTCTGAATGAACTTTTTTTTTTAAAGATTTCTCTGGTTATTGAATCGTTGTGGTTGTCGGTACATTTCAGTCATTTATGGCGGGTGCTGAAGAAAAGCTGTGATTTTAGAAGCAGGAGCACTTACACAGGATTTGTGCGCCTGTTGCATAAGGAACACACTACCTTTGTGTTTCCGTGCATTCATTACTGTCAAAGTAAAATGAAAACAGGAGGAAAACAGCAGAAGAAAAGTAATGTGGGGCTTTTAAAGCGGTTCACGGCACACCGCGTCTTTGTGCCCAGACTGCAGACTGCAGGAGTCAACAACGGTTCAGCAAATGTAAACATGAATCATCACAAGTGTTTGTTTGCATGATGTCAGCATTATACACTGTTGACTCAGATTAAAGCCTTTGCTGTTCAACATTTGCATTCAGACCATGTGTTGTGAAAAGCAACCATATGCCATCTGATTTATTGACTTAACACCCAATGAGATCATTAAAATCTAATTCATTTAGACTAATCTGTTGAACATGTAATGACATTTAACATTGTTTCTGCTGTCAATGTTGTGAGACACAAAAAATTGTCTAGTCAGATATTTAATATTAACCCTCACACATTTTGCATTAAACTTTAATTATAAGTGAAATCAGAATCGAGAATTGTTTTATATTAAATGCGGCAACAATTTTGTTTTTCTGCAGCTGCAGGATCTTAAATGAAGAAAATTAATGTCAGTGCAAATGTTGTTTTAAAACAGTCATTAGTGCTGGAGTCCAGGTGTTCCATCTCAGATATTTAAACAAACAAAACATTTATTTCTATTATTATTATTATTTAACCAACATACAAAACCTCTACAAGTAAAACCTTAAGTATTAATTTTTAGAACAACAAATTAAAGACTTATCATGAACTAATTATATTTCAGTAATAATATTACTGTAAAGACAAATCAGTAATTAGTACCTTTGGCCGTAATTTTTACTTATTTATATCATATTTAAAATTTTAAGCCATAATTTTGATTTGCAGATCTTGTCATTTTGACTTTGTCAACATAATTTTTACATTTTATTTAATTATTGTGGTATTTTATGTTGATTTTTTGGGGGGATAATTTTATCTTATACACTGACCAAAATTATAAACGCTACACTTTGTTAGATGTTAGTGAGCACTTCTCCTTTGCCGAGATAATCCATCCATCTCACAGGTGTGGCATATCAAGATGCTGATTAGACAGCATGATTATTGCACAGGTGTGCATTAGGCTGGCGTCAATAAAAGGCCACTCTAAAATGTGCAGTTTTATTGTATTGGGGGGGTCCAGGGGGGTCCGGTGAGTATGCTGGCCATGCAAGAACTGGGATGTTTTCAGCTTCCAGGAATTGTGTACAGATCCTTGCAACATGGGGCCGTGCATTATCATGCTGCAACATGAGGTGATGGTCGTGGATGAATGGCACAACAATGGGCCTGAGGATCTCGTCACGGTATCTCTGTGCATTCAAAATGGCATCAATAAAATGCACCTGTGTTCGTTGTCCATAACATACACCTGCCCATACCATAACCCCACCGCCACCATGGGCCACTCGATCCACAACGTTGACATCAGCAAACCGCTCACCCACACGACGCCATACACGCTGTCTGCCATCTGCCCTGTACAGTGAAAACCGGGATTCATCCGTGAAGAGAACACCTCTCCAAAGTGCCAAAGAGCATTTGCCCACTCGAGTCGATTTTTATGATGAACTAACACAGATTTAGACAGATTTGTGAACAATATTTGAGAGAAATAGGCCTTTTGTGTACATAGAAAAAGTCTTAGATCTTTGACTTCAGCTCATGAAAAATGGGGACAAAAACAAAAGTGTTGCATTTATTATTTTGGTCGGTGTAGTTACAACTTTTTCAACATAATTCTTACTTTTTATTTAATTTATTAAATTTTTTAATTTTTTTATTTTGACACATGTCCTAATTTCTACATTTTATCTTAGAATAAAGACTTAGCATTTTGTAATTTTGAAGGTTTTTTTTTTAATCATAACTGTTACTTTTTGGCATAATTTTGACTTTTTCAACATAATTCTTACTTTTTATTTAATAATTGTGGTATTTTGTCTTTTTTATTTTTGGATCATTTTGACATATGTCCTAATTTCTTACTTTTTGGTATAATTTTGACTTTTTAATCTCATAATTGTGACTTTTTAAACATTATTCTTACTTTCTATTTAATAATTATGGCATTTTATTTCAACATATGTCCTTATTTCTACTTTTTAATCTCATAGTTATGACATTTTTATTTAACAAATATATTTTATGTTGATTTTGTTGATGATTTCAACTTTTATGACAATTTCTACTTTGTAAACATGAATTTTTATGTCATAACTGACATGGATTTAGGGAAGTTACTGATACCATGTTTTTATTTTAACACTCAATTTCTATGGTTCCACGTTTTTATTTGATCACACCATTCGTGAAGTATCATAAGTGGTTTATTCACTCAATAAATAAATATAAACACCACATTTGTCTCTTTTATCCCCCTAGTTTTGAAGTATGTAGTTACTTTGAATTAGAGGTTATGAATTCATCTCACATTGGGTCGTGAGCTGGATCTGTGCGTGTGTTCGTGTGTGTTTAGCTGTACATAAGCACTCTTCTCTCTGTCATTATGTTGTCTCAGGGTGGCCGTTTGATGTGGTGATCTGTAAAATGAGTGGACTCGTCCAGGGAGCTTCGGTCTCGGCATCTGTCTTCACGCTGGTGGCCATCGCTGTGGAAAGGTTAATAACTCTCACCCTCTCCTGCATTTCACATGAATACAAACAAGCAACATCATTCACTCGCTGTCTGTGACCCGCTGAGACAGAATGACACGTTTACCAATCTCATCTGTGCTACTGTACACGCAAAACCAGCTCCGCTCAGTCATTCTGGCATCTTTGTGTGTGACTTCAGTTAATAACGGAGCCAAAAAAATCATTGTTTTGTCATCATTTACTCACCCTCATGTCTTTCCAAACCCGTACGACGCTCTCTCTCTCTCTTCTGTGGAACACAAAAATATTCAGCTCTCATATAAATACTGCTATAAAACTTACGTATCTGACACTGACAATCAATTAATCAATAAAACAGTCATCATTTCTCCTTTTTATCTTATAATTATGACTTCTTATGTCATAATTATGACATCATAATTTCAACCTTTTTTTTCTCATAATTATGACTTTTTGTCATAATTTTATAATTCAGATTTTTTGGCTTGATTTTATGATCCCATAATTTATCCCAAACTTTGACTTTTCGATAATGTACATTTTTTTGTCATCATTTTTACATAACCTTTTATCTTATAATCTTGATCTTTCATGCCATAATTATGACTTCTTTCCCATAATTATGACTTTTTGTCTTAATTTCAGACTTTATAATCTCTTTATAATTTTGTAACTTTTCAATCCCATCATTTTGAGTTTTTAATAATTATGATATTTGATGTTGATTTTTTATGACTTTGAATGTTTTTGTCATAATTATAATTTAGTCCTAATTTTATCTTATAATTATGACTTAGTATGTTGTAATTTTGAGTGGTTTTTTTTACATAATTATTACTTTTGGGCATAATTTATTTAATAAAAAATAATGTAAGACTTTCTAATCTCATAGTTTTAAATTTTCAATCCCATAATTTTTATTTTTTATTTAATAATTGTGATATTTGATGTTGATTTTTTTTCTGACTTTTATGTCATAATTATAACTTAGTATGGCATAGTCATAATATTTACTTTTCAGTTCCATAATTATGACTTCCTAAATTTAGAATTTTGTCTTTTATTTAGTAATTGTGATGTTTTATTTAATTATAATTATTTAAATTATACATTTAAAAAGTAAAAAATTATGAGACTGAAAACTATGAGAAAAACACTGAATTTATGACATCATAACTATAAAATAAAAAGTAGAATAAAAAGTTTTTTAACTTTTTATTTTATAATTATGATGTCATAAATTAAATGTTTTTCTCATCATTTCAATCTCATAATTTTTACTTTTTAAATGTGTAATTTTTATTTTGATAATTGTGGGGTTTCTTTAAGAATTGAATATTTTTTGTCATTTTAATCTCATAATTCTGATTTTTTTGGGCATAATTTTGATTGAATGATTCCATAATTTAAACTTTTTAAACGTATAGATTTGATTTTCTATTTAATAATGTAATATTTTATGTAAATGTTTCAATAATGTAAATTTTTTGTCATAATTTCTTATAATCTAGATCTTTTATGCCAGAATTATGATGTATTTCCCATAATTATGTTTTTCTAATCTCATAGTTTTTTTATTTTTTTCATCATAATTTTTTTAAATTTAATAACTGTGAGGTTATATGTTAATTTTTTGGATAATTTTGATAATGGATAATGTCCTAATTTCTACATTTTATCTTATAATTATGACTTAGTATGTCATAATTTTTTATTTAATAATTATGATATTTGTTGTATGTCATAATTATATTTTAGTATGGCGTAGTCATATTTTTTTTCAATTCCATAATTATGACTTCTTAAATTTAGAATTTTGTCTTTTTATTTAGTAATTGTGATCTTTCTTTTAAATCTTTTTGATTAATTTGTAGTTTTTTTTTCTTTTTTCATTTTTTCATTTTTTTTATTTTATAATTATGACGTCATAAATTCAATGTTTTTCTTATAATTTCAATCTCATAATTTTTACTTCTTAAATGTGTAATTTTTATTTAATAATTGTTTTTTTAATAATTTAATATTTTTGTCATTTTAATCTCATAATTCAGATTTTTTACATTTTGTTGGTCTGTGTCATATTTTCTTTTTTTTATTTTATAATTATGACGTCATAAATTCAATGGTTTTCCAATAATTTTTTTAATCTTATAATTTAATATATTTTTTACATGTGTAATTTTAATAATTTAATAATTGTGTTTATTAATAATTTAATATTTTTGTCATTTTAATGTCATAATTTAGATTTTTTAAATTTTGTTGCTCTATGCCATATTTCCTTTTTTATTTTATAATGATGACATCATAAATTCAACAGTTTTCTAATCATTTTCAATCTCATATTTTTTTATTTTTAAATGTATAATTTTAATCATTTAATAATTGTGTTTTTTTAATAATTAAATATTTTTGGTCATTTTAGTCTCATCATTGCAACTTACCAAAGCATGTTTTTTTGTTTGTTTTTTTAGTTTAGAGTAATATGAACTACAGCTATAAAGCTTCGGTTTGGTCACTGACAGATGTAGTTACAATGTGCTTGTATTGTTTGAAAAAGAACAACAGGTGAACCTAAAAAATCCATTTGTGTTTCACAAAAAGCAGCGTTAAGTAGAATCTGACAGCTGGTGTCAATGAGAGCGCCGTTCTTCCTTCACATTCACACATTATGTCACATATTGAACAGAGCTGTGATTTCCAGGCTGGAGCGGCGTCTGTGAGTCGCCCACAGTCTGTACATGTTGTACACAGAAACTGAAATTGTTGGGTTGAATCCGATCATTGGCTCGTCCTCGACCTGCATGAGTCAGTGAGCGTTCGGCTTTTGTAATCAGTCCATCAGCTTGATTGTAAGGCGATGCAGTAGGTTACAATAATTTAACGATTTAAGAGAAGTCAAATCTCTGAGGTCGACTTCATCTTTTTTCAGCCTCTAAACTCATTTCCGCCACATTTACCTTATAATTGATTTATCATCTCCTAATTTCGAATACCGATTTTTTGTGTCTCATAATTATGATTTAGTGTGTCATACTTTTGATTTTTTTATCTCATAAATTGATTTGATTGAATTTCTGGAGTATTATAACTTCACTTTTTGATGTATTAATCTTAACATTTTAACTTTTATCATAATTTCATTATTTTGATTAATTAATTAAGTGACTATTTAATAATTATGACATTTTATGTGATCTTAATTTTTTATCTCATTATTATCATGTCATAGTCATGAAAATATTAAGTTTTTGTCATAATTTAGATTTTTGGTATGGCATATTTTTACTTTTTCAATCCCATAATTATGACCTTGTCATAATTTGGATTTTTTTTTTTTTTTGATTATTTAATCTAATAATTTTTACTATTTTAAATCTCATAAATTTGATTTTATTTCCAACTTTTTGTCATAATTTGGAATTTTTATCTTATAATTTGGAATTTTTCTCAGTTATGATTTAGTATGTAATAATTTTGACTTTCTAATCTCATAATTAGTTTTTTATGATCATTTAAATCTCATAATTTCATTTTTTGATTATACATTTTTTGTCATACATTTGACTTTTTAATCTCATAATTTAGATGCATTTATTTCAGAATTTGTATTTTTTAATATAATATTTTTACTTTTTCAATCACATGATTATGACCTTGTCATCATTTGGATTTTTTTTTTTTTTTTTTTTTTTTTTGATTATTTAATCTCATAATTTTTACTATTTTAAATCTCATAAATTTGATTTTATTTTCAACTTTTTGTCATACTTTGGACTTTTTATGTCTTAATTTGGAATTTCTCTTAATTATGATTTAGTATGTCATAATTTTTTTAAATATACATTTCTGTCATACATTTGACTTTTTAATCTCATAATTTAGATGTATTTATTTCAGAATTGCATTTTTAATCTCATATTTTTACTTTTTCAATCCCATGATTATGACCTTGTCATCATTTGGATTTTTTTTTTTTTTTTTGATTATTTGATCTCATAATTTTTTACTATTTTAAATCTCATAAATTTGATTTTATTTTCAACTTTTTGTCATAATTTGGACTTTTTATCTCATTATTTGGAGTTTTTCTCAATTATGATTTAGTATGTAATAATTTTGACTTTCTAATCTCATAATTACATTTTTGTGATCATTTAAATCTCATAATTTCATTTTTTAATTATACATTTTTTGTCATACATTTGACTTTTTAATCTCAGAATTTAGATGTATTTATTTCAGAATTGTATTTTTTAATCTCATATTTTTACTTTTTCAATCCCATGATTATGACCTTGTCATCATTTGGATTTTTTTTTTAATTATTATTATTATTTAATCTCATAATTTGTACTATTTTAAATCTCATAAATTTGATTTCATTTTCAACTTTTTGTCATAATTTGGACTTTTTATATCATATATGATTTAGTACGTCATAATTTCATTTTTTTGTGATAATTTAAATTTGTATTATTATTATTATTATAATTAATTTTTTTTTTATAAATATACATTTTAGTCATACATTTGACTTTTAGTCTCATACTTCAGATTTATTTATTTCAGAATTGTATTTTTTAATCTCATATTTAAAATGTTCTGATTTTTTATTGTATTTGTTTTGTTATAATTTTGATTATTTAATCTCATAAATGTCAACTTTTTGTCATAATTTGGACATCTCAATCTAAGTATTGTAGTTTACCCATGCATGATTTTTTTCTCCTGTCCAGTATGCTCAGACAATCTCGGTCTCCTGCGTTCCAGGTTCCGCTGCATCGTGTATCCGTTCCAGCGTAAGCTGACGCGGCGTCAGGCCATCATCACCATCGCCTTCATCTGGGCTCTGGCCGTCGCCATCATGTGTCCGTCCGCCGTCACTCTGACCGTCTCGCAGGACGTCCTGCACTTCACGGTGGACGAGCACAACGTGACGTCCCCGCTCTACACCTGCTGGGAGGCCTGGCCCGACCAGAGCATGAGGAAGATCTACACCACCGTCCTGTTCTCGCACATCTACCTGGCTCCGGTCACGGTCATCGTCATCATGTACACGCGCATCGCCGTCAAGCTGGTCAAACCGCCGGCGTCCATCCGCGACGCGCACGCCGAGGACGAGAGCCGGCGTGTTTTCCGCAGGAAGCTGCGCGTGGTGAACATGCTTCTGATGGTGGCGCTGCTCTTCACCGTCTCCTGGCTGCCGCTGTGGATCCTCATGTTGCTGACGGACTACGGCAACCTGTCGGCCGCTCAGCTGGACCTGGTGGCCGTCTACGTCTTCCCGTTCGCCCACTGGCTGGCCTTCTTCAACAGCAGCGTCAACCCCATCGTGTACGGCTACTTCAACGAGAACTTCCGGCGCGGCTTTCAGGCGGCGTTTAAGATGGGCCTGTGTCTGGTGGACGAGCCGCCGCAGCCCAGACGCAACGGCACGTGGAAACACAACCGCGTGTTTGCGGACAGAGACGGGCCGAACGCTCAGGGGAACGGCAGGAGAGAGTTCTGCAGCGGACAGCAGCGCGACGAGCTGGTGCTCGAGGATCTGGACTGAAGGAGCGTCATGAGACACTTACAAACCCTCAAGAAGACTCCTGTAAAAACACTGCACACACACACACACACAGCAGGACAGTAGGGCTGCACGGTTTGGGGAAAAAAAGGGCGATGTTTCTGATACCAGGATTGAAATTTAAAAAAGGCTTTTTGTTTTTAAAAACTCCAGGTTTGATGTGTTTAACTGCACAATTTGACCCTAATTGTATTATTGTAATACTAATATGTTGTTGTTGTTGTTATTATTACTTAATGTTTTACTGTAAAACAACAAAGATCTACTATTTAAGAAAAACATAAAAACAATAATAACTACATTATTATTATTATTATTATTATTATTATTATTATTATTAAGATATGAAAACAGCAGATAAAGCATCACTATTATTATCTCACATACTTATTATTATTATTCTTCTTCTTCTTTTTTTTTATTCCGTCCGTACAATTTCGGCGCGTAACTCGTCCCGCAGTTTTTGTCACAGACCCATGAAACGGGCGTCAAATCGTGCGGCCTATACGGGAATGGTGTGCTATGACTTTTATAAGCGATCGGGTGTACGATGTTCGCCCCATGGGCGAAAAATCAGCCGAAAAATTCCCATAGACTTAACATTGGGGCCAACTTTGAGGGGTCGTAGCGCCGAGCGAGAATTTCATAGAAACATGTGATTCACCACATTTGGAGGGCTGGCAAGCTGTGCGAGAACATACCTCACAATGGGGTATAAGTTGTACCCCTGGGGCGCAAGAGCCCCCTAAAGTTGCCCCATTGACATACTATGGGGAGGGACGGCCCATTAAAAAGCATGTTTTTTCCTACTATGGTAATTTACATAGGAATTTTGCATTGAACATAACTCTGCATCACAATGTCATAGAGACATGGGGGAGGGCTCATTTAACTCAGACAACCAATCAGACTCTCAGGATCACCGATAAGCTGTCAAGCCACGCCCTAGCAACCATTTAGAGCACCCTAGCAACTGATCCCATAGACTGCCATTATAAAAGCCCAGATGGATATCTTTGGATCACAGTGTCATAGAGACATGGGGGTGGGCTCATTTGATTCGGGGCAGTAAACAGCCAATCATGAATCAGCTTCACCACTTCCTAGCCACGCCCTAGCAACCACTATCGAGCACCCTAGCAACCCAAACCTGAAGAGGCATATCTTCAAACCTGAATGTCATAGAGACATGGGGGTTGGTTTATATCATTCATACTGGCAGGCAGCCTTTGGAGTGTCATCATTGGTAGCTGCCAAGCCACTCCCTAGCAACCAAACAGAGTACCCTAGCAACCATCTAGCAAGTCCTATATCTCTACATCAGAACATCGTAGAGACATGGGACTTGGTTCTTTTGACTCATGCTAGCAAATAGGTATCTTTAAGATGCTAGTCATGCTAGCAGTGAATAGCTACATGCTAATAGTGATTAGCTAAGTGTTAAATCAGGCTAAGAACTCTATAAGACTCCATAGTAATGATCTGTGACAACTAGTAACTGCCTAACAACACTCTAGCAACCACCCCAAGTACCTTAGCAACCGCCCTAGCAACCACCCCAAGTACCCTAGCAACCGCATAGCAACACCTTAGCAACCACCCTGGGTACCTTAGCAACCGCCATAGCAACCACCCTGAGTACCCTAGCAACCGCATAGCAACACCCTAGCAACCACCCTAGCAACCTCCCCTGTTACCTTAGCAACCGCATAGCAACACCCTAGCAACCACCCCAGTTACCCTAGCAACCGTCCTAGCAACCACCCCGAGTACCCTAGAAAGCGCATAGCAACACCCTAGCAACCACCCCTGTTACCCTAGCAACCGCATAGCAACACCCTAGCAACCACCCCGGTTACCCTAGCAACCGCATAGCAACACCTTAGCAACCACCCTGGGTACCCTAGCAACCGCCCTAGCAACCACCCCAAGTACCCTAGCAACCGCATAGCAACACCCTAGCAACCACCCCAGTTACCCTAGCAACCGCATAGCAACACCTTAGCAACCACCCTGGGTACCCTAGCAACCGCCCTAGCAACCACCCTGAGTACCCTAGCAACCGCATAGCAACACCCCTTAGCAACCACCCCGGTTACCCTAGCAACCGCATAGCAACATCCTAGCAACCACCCTGGGTACCCTAGCAACCGCATAGCAACATCCTAGCAACCACCCCAGTTACCCTAGTAACCGCATAGCAACACCCTAGCAACCGAGTGCAGAGTTTTGCCACTGCAAGCACCACTCACATTTTCTTCAGGAAATGTACACATCTAGTTATTAGCAACCACCCCATTATTATTACCCTTGCATGAACATGAATAATAATAATAACTATTATTATTATTACTACTATTATTACAAGACATATTACAATTGTAATAATTCACTGTAAAAACCTAATGGTAATATTATAATGATCATAACAAAAATTATTATACTATTGTTATATTTATTTGATTCATTAAATTAAAATGATCTAGTATTTAAGAAAAATATAATAATAATAATTATTATAAATATTTATAATAATAATAAATAATAACCCTAGCAACCGCATTATTATTATATTTTTCTTAAATACCACCCTTTTTAACCCTAGCAAAGAAATATTACAACATCCTAGCAACCACCCCAGTTATCATAGTAACAATAAAAATTAACATCAGATTACTATTGTAACAAAATTTTGCCACTGCAATTCCACTCACATAAAACTCTATAATAATGATCATAATAATTATCAATAAAATATATAACTAAAGATATTTTATTGTAACAAAATTAAACTACTATAAAACTACGATTGTGATATGTTGTTGTAAAATAAAAAAATGTAGAATGTAATAATAATAACAATAATAATTTTATTTTAGTGCTAAAATTTCTGTCTGTCTTCATTTTCAAATGTAAAACATTAAATTAGAGCCCTAATAATCACCTTTCGATTAATCGTGCAGCCCTATCTGTGACTAACGGAAGCTCTCTTCTGCTCAACATGAGGCTCAATAAAAGAATGATTTTTCATTTTTGAGGAACTGTTGCTTTAATAGAGCGGTGCATGCTAGCATGCTGCAGAAATGTACAGCGCACACACATTAAATGTGTTCATTAAGTGCAAGAAAAACAGTCAATGTATTAAACGATTCATGAAGTGATATCTGGAAGTAAGTGTTTGCGGTGTTGTTCTGCTGATCTGGTGTTGTCTGATATGCAGATGTATGTAAAACTATTTGCTCTGTAAAACAAACAGCAATTAGCATTCATGCTGTAAAGTGTCTGTTTACCTTCAGAAAAGCGCTGACAGCTAATTAGTGAAATTAAGTTGTATGAATTCACATGCTTGTGAAAATTCCTATTTATAAGTAATGTTTCTTGAAAAAGCTGACAAGTCACAAAACAACAATTATGAATAGTTAAAACAAAACTTTGGACTAATCAACTTTGATTAATCTTTCAAACTCAAATAAACAAAGTTATAGTTATATAAATAGGAGATCGGGGCTACTTGTCATATTTTTTTGCTGTTTTTTAATGTTACTACCTACAAAAAACAATCATGCTGCATGCTGTCACACTACATGGGGTAAGTTGTCACAGTGCAAACCTGCCATTAAATAGCCTTTGCAGTAAAATTTATACAGTGAAACAATTCCTGAACATGCAAAAATGGAAAAACAACTAAAAATGATTGCTTCAAGCCTATGGAAAGCAGAGAAAACAAGCACGCACTGAAATTACAACAGTTTAAATGCACATGACAACTTGCCCCAATCTGAATCTTATGTTGTGAGAATTCACAAACATTATTCTACATGTGTGAAACCAGCAAAACCACTGATGGAGATAACAAGCACTGTGCAGTTTATCTGCAATATCACTTTGTGACAACTAGCCCCGGTCTGTTTTATAAGTGACGCTCAGCTGAATCTAACGCAGTGGTTTTGTGTGAGTAACTGTGATACCGTTTTGATGTCTGCATCTTTGGTCCACTTGAGTGAACTCAAGCATGAAATAACATCTCTGACCTCTGTGAACACCAGCACATCCATCCGCTTGATTGACAGCTGTAGATCTGCAGAAGCTCCTCCCACTGGCGAACAGCGGCACCGCAGGAGGCAGCGATCCAATCAGACGCTCTGTTTCAAAACATTCAGAAAACTTTCAAAAAGTAACATTCCAAAACAACTTGTTCTTAGCTGTGTAGAATGATAGAATGTATCAGACTGGGGGTTGTGCTGAAACATGTAACAGAAATGGCTCTGCTGTAACAAAAACAACTCTACTGTTTTTAATTGCACTCAGTGGGACTTCATTAAATCCTGCAGTAGGAATATATTCTAAAAGAGCTCAGAGAAAACCAAGACTAAATACAGCACTGAACTGTTCACACTTTTTTTCTTGTTTGTTTGTTCTTCTTACGCACAGCGTGACACTTCATTCAAACACTGATTTGACTCTGTTCTACTGCACACTAATGAGGAGGAATTTCCCCAGCCTTTTTTATAGTCTGTGTTACTATCTATAATGTGACCAGGTTAAAAATTAGCTTCCATAAGCATCTTATCAAACAGCGCTGGTGAAATCAGCGCAGCAGGAGGGTAATCCGGCAGGTAATTGGCTTTGCACTAAACTCTTGTCTTTTCCACCTGCTGCTGTAAATCACGGCGCATCCTCCTTCACACACTGACATTTACACACGCTGCTGACGTACTAACCGAGATATCCACGCGTTCACCTGCCCTCAAGATACAGCACTGCGGCAACGACACAGAAACAAGCAGCACACTCAAAGGTCAGAGAGTTGAGATCTGCTGTGTTTTACGCAGAATGAATCAAATGCAGGGGAAATTGAGGTCTCAGCTCCTGGAGTCAAGCAGCTGTGAGAGGAAATGCTCTGAGAAAAATGCTTTTGCTTTTAGACGCCTACAGTAGATGAGAAGTTCAGATGAAGTCAACCACAAAAGTGACCTTAATAACGAGTGTGCGCACTTTAAAACAGCCTTGGAATGTGCTTAACAGCCTGTGTAATGATTTATGGATGGACACACAGATAAACAGACAGACAAACAGATGTCCAGGCAGATGGATGGATAGATGGATGGAGAGAGAGACAGATGGATAGATAGATAAATGGACAGACGGATGGACAGATGGATGGACAGACATAGATATTTAGATGGACTGACGGATAGACAGATAAATCGGTAGATGGACGGACAGACAGACAGACAGAGAAATCAGTAGATGGATGGACAGGCAGACAGACAGAGAAATCAGTAGATGGATGGACAGGCAGACAGACAGATAGATAGGCAGATGGAGGGACAGACAGATAGGTAGGTAGATGGACAGACAGACAGATAGAAGGGTAGATGGACAGATAGATAGGTAGATGGATGGACAGACAGACATAAGGGTAGATGGATGGATGGACAGACAGAAGGGTAGATGGACGGACAGACAGACAGATAGGTAGATGGATGGACAGACAGACAGCTAGGTAGATGGACGGACAGACAGATAGAAGGGTAGATGGACAGATGGACAGATAGATAGGTAGATGGACGGACAGACAGACAGAAGGGTAGATGGACAGAAGGACAGACAGATAGGTAGATGAACAGATAGACAGATGGATATTTAGATGGATGGACGTCCAGACAGACAGAGAGATATATAGATAGATAGATAGATAGATAGATAGATAGATAGATAGATGGACGGACAGACAGATATTTAGATGGACGGATGGATGGATGGATGGATGGATGGACAGACAGACAGACAGATAGGTAGATGGACAGACAGATAGGTAGATGGGCAGACAGACAGTCTGTTAGACAGAAAGACAGATAGGTAGATGGATGGATGTACAGACAGATAGATGATTAGATGAATGGACAAACAGACAGACAGATAGGTAGATAGATGGAAAAACAGACATAGATATTTAGATAGACAGATAGACTGACGGACAGACAGACACAGACAAACAATATAGATAGATGGATGGACGGATGGACAGACAGACAGATAGAAGGGTAGATGGACGGACAGACAGACAGAAGGGTAGATGGACGGACAGACAGACAGATAGGTAGATGGACGGACAGACAGATAGAAGGGTAGATGGACGGATGGACAGATAGATAGGTAGATGGATGGACAGACAGACATAAGGGTAGATGGATGGATGGACAGACAGAAGGGTAGATGGACGGACAGACAGACAGATAGGTAGATGGATGGACAGACAGACAGCTAGGTAGATGGACGGACAGACAGATAGATAGGTAGATGGACAGACAGACAGACAGAAGGGTAGAGGGACGGACAGACAGACAGATAGGTAGATGGACAGACAGACAGACAGATAGGTAGATGGACGGACAGACAGACAGATAGGTAGATGGACGGACAGACAGACAGAAGGGTAGATGGATGGATGGACAGACAGAAGGGTAGATGTACGGACAGACAGACAGATAGGTAGATGGACGGAGAGACAGATAGAAGAGTAGATGGACGGATGGACAGATAGATAGGTAGATGGACGGACAGACAGACAGATAGGTAGACGTATGGACAGACAGACAGATAGGTAGATGGACGGACAGACAGATAGAAGGGTAGATGGACAGATGGACAGATAGATAGGTAGATGGATGGACAGATAAGGGTAGATGGATGGATGGACAGACAGAAGGGTAGATGGACGGACAGACAGACAGATAGGTAGATGGACGGACAGACAGATAGAAGGGTAGATGGACGGATGGACAGATAGATAGGTAGATGGATGGACAGACAGACATAAGGGGAGATGGATGGATGGACAGACAGAAGGGTAGATGGACGGACAGACAGACAGATAGGTAGATGGATGGACAGACAGACAGCTAGGTAGATGGACGGAGAGACAGATAGAAGGGTAGATGGACGGATGGACAGATTGATAGGTAGATGGACAGACAGACAGACAGATAGGTAGACGTATGGACAGACAGACAGATGGAGATGGACAGACAGACAGACAGATAGATAGACGGATGGACAGACAGACAGATAGGTAGATGGACGGACAGACAGATAGAAGGGTAGATGGACAGATGGACAGATAGATAGGTAGATGGATGGACAGACAGACATAAGGGTAGATGGATGGATGGACAGTCAGAAGGGTAGATGGACGGACAGACAGACAGATAGGTAGACGGATGGACAGACAGACAGATAGGTAGATGGACGGACAGACAGATAGAAGGGTAGATGGACGGATGGACAGATAGATAGGTAGATGGATGGACAGACAGACATAAGGGTAGATGGACGGACAGACAGACAGATAGGTAGATGGATGGACAGACAGACAGCTAGGTAGATGGACGGAGAGACAGATAGAAGGGTAGATGGACGGATGGACAGATTGATAGGTAGATGGACGGACAGACAGACAGATAGGTAGACGTATGGACAGACAGACAGATAGGTAGATGGACGGACAGACAGACAGATAGGTAGACGTATGGACAGACAGACAGATAGGTAGATGGACGGACAGACAGATAGAAGGGTAGATGGACAGATGGACAGATAGATAGGTAGATGGATGGACAGACAGACATAAGGGTAGATGGATGGATGGACAGTCAGAAGGGTAGATGGACGGACAGACAGACAGATAGGTAGACGTATGGACAGACAGACAGATAGGTAGATGGACGGACAGACAGATAGAAGGGTAGATGGACGGATGGACAGATAGATAGGTAGATGGATGGACAGACAGACATAAGGGTAGATGGATGGATGGACAGACAGATAGGTAGATGGATGGACAGACAGACAGCTAGGTAGATGGACGGAGAGACAGATAGAAGGGTAGATGGACGGATGGACAGATTGATAGGTAGATGGACAGACAGACAGACAGATAGGTAGATGGACGGACAGACAGATAGAAGGGTAGATGGACGGATGGACAGATAGATAGGTAGATGGATGGACAGACAGACATAAGGGTAGATGGATGGATGGACAGACAGAAGGGTAGATGGACGGACAGACAGACAGATAGGTAGATGGATGGACAGACAGACAGCTAGGTAGATGGACGGACAGACAGATAGAAGGGTAGATGGACAGATGGACAGATAGATAGGTAGATGGATGGACAGACAGACAGAAGGGTAGATGGACAGAAGGACAGACAGATAGGTAGATGAACAGATAGACAGATGGATATTTAGATGGATGGACGTCCAGACAGACAGAGAGATATATAGATAGATAGATAGATGGACAGACAGACAGACAGATGGATATGTAGATGGACTGATGGACAGACAGACAGATAGGTAGATGGACGGATGGATGGATGGACAGACAGATAGACAGATATTTAGATGGATGGGCAGGCGTTCGGATGGACGGACGGATAGACAGACCTAGATAGATAGATAGATAGATAGATAAATAGATAGATAAAAAGATAGATAGATAGATAGATAGATAGATAGATATTATTTAGATGGACGCACAGACAGACAGACAGTCAGACAGATAGATGGATGGATAGATGAATAGATAGATATAAAAAAAGGCACAATAAATAAATAATGTTATGCAATAACAGTCTGGTGAACTCTGACAGATTTGCTCTCTCTCTCTCTCTGCAGGATCAGCGTCTGATTATCGGATTAACGGCGTCTCAGCGGCCGACAGTAAGTGCAGTCAGAACACGACAGAGTAGGAAGAACAGGCAGCATGAGCTTCAGCGTGGAGGAGAGAGGCAGAGAAAACACACCCGACTACAGACTTTACTTCAGTAAGTGTCTCAGCACATCCATTCATCATCAGCACTGCACTCACACTCTGATCGACTGATTTCAACTGCTCTGTAGTTCATTCATGTCCTGTCATGCAGCACATCTTCATCTCCAAATCAATACAGTAGATTAAATACCAAACTTGTATTTTCTCTCACAGTCTCAAAATAAAATAAACAGACTAACATTTAAATAATTTCTCTACTAGAGTGAATGTTCATGATCTTTTTGCATTCAAAATGCAAACAAAACATTATTCATACATCAAGACATTATTAGTGAAGCTGAATATATGCTTTGAATATATGCCTTCTTAAATTACACAAGCATATTCAGTTTATAATTGTTTGAAGGATGCTGCATGACAGGCATGACCCATCTAGTTGCATCGATATAATTATGCATAGGTATATTTAATCATCTTCTCTTATCACATAGACAACACAATGAAAAACACACGTGCACACACACACACACACACAAGAAGACTCTTGAGCATCTGCTGGTGGCAGTAACAGGTGGAAGTAACTACTGTTGCTACGTGACCAATCATTATATGTCACGGAGAAAATCTGTTTTGCCTAACAAATTCAAACATCACGATAAATCCTCCTGTTCTCACCATCAGACATCAGAAAGTGATGAAAATCTCTTTAATCTCTGAGTATTTTAGATCCTTTGTGAAGCTCTTTTATCTCGTCTCACAGAAAACGCAGAGGGAAAATACATATCTCCATTTCATGACATTCCCATCTACGCCGACGAGGCCGAGGTAAGGAATATCTGAATCCTGATTTATGCCGTTATTTTCTCAGATCTCTGAACTGGGTTTTAATGAGGAACAGAAGTTGTTCCCTTCACCTCTGTGAAGCACACAAGGGTGCATTTCCCAAAAGCAACTATGCTTGCAAGTTCCGTCGTTAGCAACAGAGTTCAATGGAACTTATGACCATAGTTAGCTAATGATGCTTTTGGGAAATGCACCCCAGATTGACTCGCTCATCAATCATCATGTCAAACCTTGTCGACATTCAAGCAGTCCACATACAGTAAATAAGCAGCTCAAATCCACTATAAATTTTGGTTTTGCATTGGAAAATGAAGCTAGTGATGCATTTAAAAGTGCATAAGCATTATTGTTTGTTACATGAAGAATTAAAAAATAAAAAAAAAATAAAAACATTTATTTTAAAATATTATATAAACTGGAAATTCAACTTGTGAGGTCAATATTTTATTTTTAATAATTAAATTAAAATATTCAAGAAATCAATCAGTCTACATGAAGTAAATGAGAGCCAAAAGCAGCTCAAATCCACTACAAATTTTGGTTTTGCATTGGAAAATGAAGCTAGTGATGCATTTAAAAGTGCATAAGCATTATTGTTTGTTACATGAAGAATTAAAAAATAAAAAAAAATAAAAACATTTATTTTAAAATATTATATAAACTAGAAATTCAACTTGTGACGTCAATATTTTATTTTTAATAATTAAATAATAATATTCAAGAATTCAAGCAGTCTACATACAGTAAATGAGAGCCAAAAACAGCTAAAATCAACTACAAATGTTGGTTTTGCATTGGAAAATGAAGCCAGAGATGCAATTAAAAGTGCTTTTTTAAATTATAAGCATTATTGTTATATGGAGAATTACAAAATTAAAAATATACATATATATGTATTTAAAAATATTATAGAAACTAGAAATTCAACTTGTGACGTCAATATTTTATTTTTAATAATTAAATTAAAATATTTAAGAATACAAGCAGTCTACATACAGTAAATGAGAGCCAAAAGCAGCTCAAATCCACTACAAATTTTGGTTTTGCATTGAAAAATTGAACTAGTGATGCAATTAAAAGTTTTTTTTCATTAAAGCATTATTGTTTGTTATATGGAGAATTACAAAATGTAAAAAAAACAAAAAAAAAAAAAAACATTTATTTAAAAATATTATACCAACTGGAGAATTCAGCATGTGACGTCAATACTTTATTTTTAATAAATACATTAAATGAAATTAATTTTGTGGTTAAAATTAAAATTGGTTGTTAATTGTTTTGACAGCATCAAACTTGCTTTAAAGAAATGCTTAATTATTTACATCATTTATTCTTACCAGGGCTAATGAATAGGTTAATTACTGTAGTTAAATGTACTGTAATGATTTAATTACTTTTTATTTTGTCAGAACTGTTCTGACAAAACAGTTTGTCTTTTGTGACTCTGATGATACTGTATCTCTAATTAAAAATGTAAGGGCCAAAACATTTTAAATGTGGCCCCTTGTCAGTGTCAGCTAAATGAACTGACATGTTCAATGATAAAACAAACAACAAAACCAACAGCAAGCCGCTCATGAACATAAAAGACGTCTCAAAAGATACTCACATACTCCTCTCTGTCTTTCTCTGTGTGTGTGTGTAAATTAAATCTAATTAGATGCATTCTCGCATGATGATCGGCCTTTGAGTTCACAATGACGTTAATATGTCAGATGATTTATGGGAATAGACCTCTATTTGAGATCACAGGGGGTTTGATTAATATAAACACAACAAGAGGGCAGAATTATCATGCAGGAGCATAAACAAAAAGAAAAACAGAGGACAATGTGTGACCTTAACAGTATGAGACCTTAATAGAGAAAAATATTTTGCACATCAAAGTACACTGTATACACACCTTATAAAATGATTTTGTCAATGCAAATTTAAGTAAAGACGCTTCAGCAACCTATGATGAATATACTTACTTTACAAAGACTGTCACACACATCTGCAAACACAATAAAGACAGGTTCAAGACATGAATAAAAATCATTCAAAACACATAGATAATTCCAGATCATATTATACAAAACCAGACGAAAATTTTAGGGACCATTTGTTTTTACAATAATGCTAGAAAACAGAATTAGATATTATTTTATTCCCAATTAAATATATATTGAGTGCAAGGTAGTTATGCATCAAGATACATTTTTTCACTGCCTACAATTTAATTACAATTTAATTACATGCATGCACATATGAATTGCATTCAATTGCATGTATCCATATGCTCTATAGAGTCATTTCTAAAGGAATTCATTGCATTTACTTCATCCTCTGATTGTAAATGCAGTTGTAAAAAAAAACAATTTAATTGCAAGCATGCGCATAATATTTGCATTAATTGCATGTATCCATATGCTGTATAGAGTCATTTCTAGAGAAAAAATAGCATTTGCTTCATCCTCTGATTGCAATGCGTGCACATATGAATTGCATTAGTTGCATGTATCTGTATGCACTATAGAATAATTTCTAGAGGAATTCATAGGATTTGCTTCATCCTCTGATTGTAAAACGCAGTTGTAAAAGGCCAATTTAATTGCATGCACATGAATATGCCCTATAGAGTCATTTCTAAAGAAAAAAAGTAGCATTTCCTTCATCCTCTTATTGTAAAACGCAGTTCTAAAAGGCCAATTTATTTGCATGCATGCATGCACATATGAATTGCATTAACTGCATGTATCCGCATGCTCTATAGAATTGTTTTAGAGGAATCTGTAGCTTTTGCTTCATCCTCTGATTGTAGAACCCAGTTGTAAAAGGCCAATTTAATTGCATGCGCATATGAATATGCTCTATAGTCATTTCTAGAGAAAAAAATAGCATTTCCTTCATCCTCTTATTGTAAAACGCAGTTCTAAAAGGCCAATTTATTTGCATGCATGCATGCATATACAAATTGCATTAACTGCATGTATCCACATGCTCTATAGAATCATTTTCAGAGGAATTTGTAGCTTTTGCTTCATCCTCTAATCGTAAAACGCAGTTGTAAAAGGCCAATTTAATTGCATGCACATATGAATATGCTTTATAGAGTCATTTCTAGAGGAAAAAAAATAGCATTTCCTTCATCCTCTGATTGTAAAACACAGTTTTAAAAGGCCAATTTATTTGCATGCATGCACATATAAATTGCATTAATTGCATGTATCCATATGCACTATAGAATAATTACTAGAGGAATTCATAGGATTTGCTTCATCCTCTGATTGCAAAATACAGTTCTAAAAGGCCAATTTATTGCATGCATGCATGCACATATGAATTGCATTAACTGGATGTATCCACATGCTCTATAGAATCATTTCTAGAGAAACTCACAGCATTTGCTTCATCCTCTGATTGTAAAATGCAGTTATAAAAGGCCAATTTAATTGCATGCATGTACATATAAACTGCATTAACTGCATGTATCCATATGCGGTTGTGATCTTCTGACCAAATCCGTTTTTCTCTTTCAGAACATCTTCCATGCTGTCGTGGAGGTCCCAAGATGGACGAATGCAAAAATGGAGGTAAGAAATGAAACAACCGGCTCTCGATCTTCACACACGCGCATATTACATGCCAATTATCTCACATGCACTAGAATACATTAAAGAAAATCATTGCTTGAAAGACCAGACCATCTCTAACCATTATGACGTGTTCGAGCTCACGAACGGCACTGAACGCTTTTCATCTGATTATCCTTAACTAAATATAGGAATTCGAGGAAATATAATAGTGAAAGGGAAAAGAACAAATTGACTCTAATGATGAATACTAAGAACGGACTGATTGAATGAGTCCTGCACAGCAGTGGACAGTAATGAAGTCATTTTACTTCATTATTATAATTAAGTAAACGGTTCAAGTATATATACTGAATCAGAGCATTTTTGGGAAACCTTTACATTTACATTTCTAGGAATTTTAACTCCACTACAGTTCATAAAAACACATCATTTCTTGATGTTTTGAACTGAAGAAATGTAAAGTTTGTCTTAAAATGTAAACACATTTTGCCCCATGTTAGGGTCTGTGTTGTTTTTAAGTTTTTTTAAGCATCAAAACAATTAAAATTTAATAAAATTTAATCAAATTATTTGTATTTTTATTTTTCATGTGTTAAAATGTGTCCTGTTTTTTTCATTTTCACATTTCACATTTTTCTTCTGAGCAAATACTAACAAAATATAAAAAAAAAAAAATTAGATGACATTATTTTACATATTTAATAAATACAGTTCAAAACTGTAATATCATTTCATTTTTACAAAAATATATTTTTACTCTGAATGATGATATAACATTATTTCACCCATATTTTGACATTTTTACTAAAGTTAAAACACTGAAGTAGCAACTTTTAAACATATTAAATTTACATTTAATATGGTTTTTATGTACATACAATGATTTCGTAAATTTAACGTTTATACTACTTGTCACCTCATGTTGTTTTTCCTCATTTTTAAAATACTAAATGATATATTTTATTAATTTCACTCGTTTGCATGCTTAAAGTATCAGTAATTTAATTGATATATTAGTATATTGATGTTTAATGTTTTGGTACTTAAGTACACTTACATAAAACTGAAAATCAGTACTTATACACTGTAAAACATTTTCACCAGTTTCAACTTAAAAACTTAAGTTTAGCAGCTGACTCAAAATTTAAGTTAAATCAACTTAGAAGTACAAGTCATTTCAACTCACAAGTTAAATCAACTCAAAAGTGCAAGTCATTTTAACTCATTTTAATGTAATGAGTTCAAATGACTTGTAGATTTAAGCTGAACTTAAGTTTTTTTAGTTGAAACTGGTGCACTAATAATTTCTGAAATGAAGTACAGGCTGATTTTCCAGCTCATGTGGGAAACCGACAGGAAAATCCAAATCTACTGAAGCTCGATTGCAAGTTGTGATCATCAAAAACTTTTCAAAAGATCAAAAGTATGACTTACCGCATGAGTGTGCAGAGAGATTTTCTGCTGCTTTACAGTCAGTCTGTGCTCAGTTCATTTCAAAGCTTCTGGAGTCCTGAAGGATTCATTTGGTGACTGGATTTACCGCATTTTAATACACATTTATCACATTTCTGATTTATCAGGCCAGAGAAACCCATCAATAAGCCATCAAACAGCATCCAGGACTGCAGCTATCTGAAACAAACAAATAAATAAATACAACATTTTAGGAGAATTACTGTTTTCAGACTTGGAGAAATGAGCACAAACTTTTACAAGATCTTCAAAAAGTGCAGAAAACTGAATATGGATGAAGTTTTGATTGGAGAAAAGACTCTCAACGTGTCTAAATGTGTCATTTTTTAACTGATCACACAGTCTTATGAGATTTAAGGTGATTTACAGTCAATAACACCTTAAACTGTAATCTGTTCCTCACATATATCATCATATAATGACAGAAGACTTGGAATATAAGGCACCACATACAGCTATTTATATATTTATTTATGTATTTATTATTTTTTGTGGCTACAATATATTTGAAATACATGCTAAATATATTTTGTAAACAGTGAAGCTCAATTAAATACATTTTTGAAAATATATTACTTTCAAGCTTATATACAAAAATATATTTTAAAACGCTTTAAGGGACAAAAAATACATTTACAAAATTATTAAAAGTAAATTTAGGTTAAATGCAAATTTGCATGGAATAGCTTAGATCAAAACTAGATTTATGATGTTTAATTATAATATTGTATTAAAAAAAAAAAAAAAGAAATATTTAAGAAATAAGAAATAAGCATGTTCCTTGCTGATATATGCTAAATATATTTTGTATACAGTGAAGCTCAATTAAATACATTTTTGAAAATATATTACTTTCAAGCTTAATATACAAAAAATATATTTTAATATGAAATAAAATGAAGAAAACATATATTTCCAAAAGTAATAAAACCAAATTTAGGTTAAATGCAAATTTGCATGGAATAGCCTAGATCAGTTAATAATGTTTAATTTTAATATTTTATCGTTTAAAATATTAAATATGTAAGGATAAGCATGTTCTTTAATTTAAACGTGTTACATATTCCCGTGTTATGACAAAAAATAAATTAATTAATTAATTAATTAAATAAATAAAATCGAATCTGATATGTGGAATGTATTTTCCTAAAATGAAATGTATATGACAAAATTTTTATTTTTCAAAATTTATCTTTTTAAAATATAATTTTAAAAATATACAAAAAATGGCCAAAATAAATATATTTTGAAATATATTTAAAAATATATGTTTTGCTGTATGGGACGAGCCATTTTGTATAAATTTGCATTTAATTTCTGAGCTGTGTTTACATTCTAGTTTACATTTCATGGAAGACAGAAAGTCGTTTTAACAATATAAGTGTGAGCAAATGAATAAATTCTGAAATATTGCTCTCGTTTCTCCAGATCGCGACTAAAGATCCTCTCAATCCGCTGAAGCAGGACGTGAAGAAAGGGAATCTGCGTTACGTCAGCAACGTCTTTCCTCATAAGGGCTACATCTGGAACTATGGAGCCATTCCTCAGGTTTGTGTCACGTCCAACAGCTCGAACGGTTCTTTCAGACGTTTAGAAGTGAAGCGCACAGAATTAAAGTGTGGAAACCTCCAGGGAAAAGCGCGTTTGATGCATGAGCGAGCTCAGAGAGGGAGATTTCATGCACATTTAGATGCCAAACCAAGCAGCGCTGGAAATTGGTCCCACAGCATTACTTTATCAGAGCTCGGCTCGCTCACATCGTATAAATGAACGAACGCTTGATTTGCCGTCTTTTGCAGACGTGGGAGGATCCGGGCCACCGGGACGGAGACACAGGCTGCTGTGGTGATAATGATCCCATTGACATCTGTGACATTGGAAATAAGGTACAGAGCAGGGTCAGAAATTCGTTCAGCTCTCTGAACTGACTTTCACTTGATGTATGAAAAATCACTTCAGTATTGCAGGATATTTCAGCGTCGTGCATCTGTGCAGTCTGTGTTTACTGACCCCAAGTTTATTCACTCAAAACGATATTTAAAGCAAGATGCACCAACTCTCGATAACAGGTTTCTGGGCTTTTTAAATATAATGTTTCCCTGGATGTCATCTGAATTTTAAATAAATAAATGAAATGTGTTATTATAAACATTATATACTTTTAAATAAATATATAAATACAATTATTTTTGATCATGATACTTTTAAATAATTAATTAAATAAATACATAAATAAATAAATGGTCTAGAGACCTGTATTTTATGTATGTAATGACTAATAAAAATTAAAACTAATAACTAATAAAATTAAAAACTTTACAGTCATAGAAAAGTCATGAACATTTTTATAATAAATAAGCATTTTCCATTTTTATTTATTTATGTTTATTTTTGTTTATTTATATTTTCTAATATATCATTATTATTATTATTATTATAAGTATCTTTACATATATAAACAACATATACAGTATATATAAAATATATAAAGTTATATTTTTGTCATATTTTTCTCTTCAAATCCATGCAAAAATAATAATAAAAAACGTTATGGAAACTTGACTAATAAAATCAAAAACTTCACAGTTATAGAAAAGTTATGACAGCTTTTATAATAAATAAACATTTTCCATTTTTATTGTTTGTTATGTTTATTTATATTTTCTAACATATCATCATTGTTATTATTATTATTATATGTATCTTTACATATATAAACAACATATACAGTATATAGAAAAGTCTTTATTTTTTTAAATAAATAAACATTTTCTATTTTTATTGTTTTATTGGTTTATTTATATTTTTTAAATAAAATAATACTAATAATAATTATTATTTTTATTATAGGTTTTGTCACATATATATATATATATATATATAAAGTTATATTTTTGTCATATTTTTTTCTTCAAATCCATGCAATATTTTATTTGATAATTTATTTATATTTTCCAACATATTATTATTATTATTAATATTATTACAGGTATCTTTACATATATAAACAACATATACAGTATATATAAAATATATAAAGTTATATTTTTCTCTTCAAACCCATGCAAAAATAAATAAAGGTTATGGAAATTAGACAAATAAAATGACAAATTTCACAGTCATAGAAAAGTCATGAAAATTTTTATAATAAATAAACATTTTCCATTTTTATTGGTTTATTTGAATTTTCTAACATTATTATTATTATTACAGACATCTTTACATATATAAACAACATATACAGTATATATAAAGTTCCATTTTATGTTTAGAATTGATTTAAAATTTATATTGTATATTATTATTATTGTATATAAAAAATATTGTAATTCAAATTTTTTTTATTGATATGTGTTATAATTTGGCTATATAAATAAGTAAAATCTGAACTGTGAGAATATTATTCTTGAGTCTGTTGTTTTTAGTGAGTTGTTCAAATCGCTTCAAGCTTTAATCTGAACGAATCATTTGAATCATTTTGAATCGAATGAAACTCTCCCAGCGTTTCAGTGTTCTGTAAGCGTGTTTTTGACGTGTCAGGTGTGCTCTCGAGGAGAAATCATCCGTGTGAAGGTGCTGGGGACTCTGGCGCTCATCGACGAAGGAGAAACCGACTGGAAAGTCATCGTCATAAACGTGGAGGACCCGGAGGCCCAAGACTTCAACGGTTTGAGAGCTTTAGCTTGAGCGCGTGTGAGGAGCGTGACGGTGAATCTCAGCGTGTTCTGTCGTCGACAGATATCGAGGACGTCCGCAGACTGAAGCCCGGATACCTGGAGGCCACGCTCGACTGGTTCAAGATGTACAAAGTGCCGGACGGGAAGCCGGAAAACCAATTTGCCTTCGACGGTGAATTTAAGAACAGGGTAAATCGAGCCGCTGTTTAAATGAAAGACAAGAGACGACATTTGATTAATGACTGCTTCCTGACGGCTGGTAATGAAGATGTTTTTCCCATCATGTCGTGAAGGCAAGAGAATCCAAGCATGTAATTTTCAAAATTGCTTTTTGAGGAGGTGATCGTGTCAATGATGAAATTACTAGACACATTCGCACAGATCTCAGATCAGCCAGTACTTTTCAAAACTATGAGCTGCTAAACATTCAGAAGGCTGTCTCTCATTTCAGTCAAAAACATCAAAGATCAAAAAGATGCATGCTTGTTTTAAAAAAACAAAAAAGGTGTTTGTTTAGTCGAACATCTTAGAAACTGCATAACAATTCCCTGGCAAATTCCCTAAAAACGTAACATTCTATTTTAAATGTTTTTATTTTAAGATATTTTTAATTAGCAAACATACTATGTCTTTTTTTGTACGTTTTACGTTTTTTATTTTTAGTAAATATTCTGAATCTTTTTCTTTTTATACCTTTAAAATATTGTAAATATACTAAATATTTTTCATTTAGTTTTAAAATAATTTTTATTAAATATACACATTTATTTTTACAGAATTTAAAATATTGCATATATATCTTTTTTAACTAAAATGTTCAAACATGCCAATTTTAAATGTTTAAAAAATTTGTAAATATACTATATATTTCTTTAAATGTTTTTAAAACTATTGATTTTTAGTAAATATACTAAATATTTTTTATTTTTAATAGAAAAATTTGTTTATATACTAAACTATATGTAAATGTACTATAGAAACATACTATATTATATACTATATAAATATATCTTACATATATTAAAATGTTTATTTTGAGTTAATATATTAAATCATTTTACAATGGGAATTACACTACATATTACTTAAAAACACTAAAAAAATCACAAATACACTTAATCTTATTTAAATGTTTTAAAATGTTTTTTTATAAATATTCTAAATAGTTTTCAGTATATCAGTACTAAATCTAAATTATTCTTACTTACTAACAAAATTTAAAAAAAAAAAATGTTATAAAAGTTTTTTTTTTTTTTTTTAGAAAACATACAAAATCATTTTTATTTTTAAATTCTTACAAAAATTTGCTTATATACTAAACTATATATAAATATACTATAGAAACAACATATTAAATCATTTTAAAATGCTTTAAAATTGGGAAATATACTACATATTCAATTTTAAAAAAAAACTATTATTTTTTGTAAAAACGATTACAAATACACTGTCTTATTTAAGTGTTTTAAAATGTTTTTTAATGAATATACTAAATCATTTTTAGTATATCAATACTAAATCTAAATAATTTTAGTTTTACAAAATTTGAAAAGATACTGTTTTCGTAAATCTTATAAAAAGTTTATCTTTTAGAAAATATACTAAATCATTTTTATTTTAAAAAATGCTTCAAACATGTAAATATACTGTAAATAAACTATATATTTTCTCAAGTGTTTTAAATGTTTTAGTAAATATACTAAATAATTTTAACCTAAATGCTTTACAAAATGTGTAATATACTGTATATTTTCTTAAATGTTTATATATATATGTATATATATATATATATATATATATATATATACTAAATAATATTTATTTATAAATGCTTAAAACAAAATGCATCGTTTTAAAATGTATTAAAATTATTTATTTATTTTTTGGTAAATGTACAAAATTCTATTTGTAATGCATTAAAAAACTGCTAATCTACTGTATGTTTTTAAAAATGCTTTAAAATGTCATTTCTGGTTCCTGACCTGCAGGATTTCGCCATTAAAACAGTTAAGGACACTCACAGTTTCTGGAAAGCTCTGATCTCCAAGAAAACAGACGCTGGAGAACTAAACTGGTAAGAAATCGGTCTGTCTATAATTTAGTTTTAGCTTAAACTCTGTATAACCCACACAGAAAGTCCTTAGATGACAGACATTCTGTCCGTTGAGCTTCTCAGAGCCTGTTCTTTCACTCTAAAAACATGCATATCACCCAAACATGAGTGAATGTTTATTTCTTAATCTAGTAGAATGGCTTTTGCGTGTTAAAATCAGAAACAGGGTTGGAGATGTTCTGCTGTCTGATTAAAGAGGACGGATCTAATAGACGGGGCTGAGCTCAGTCCATCTGCATTCAGACGCGTCCGTCTCTGCTCTATCAGACACACAGACGTGTTGTGAATGTGGCCGCTGATCTCTGCTTAGCAAACAAACACGAACCGTATATAGTGATTGTTCTGCGGTGTCAGTATCCCACAAATAAACAGAGACTCAAAACACATCGGCCTCAATAAACACATCTGAGCGGATTCTGGAGGATAGATAGCGTTAAAAGTGCTCCACAGCACCAAATAAACTAGAACAATAAAGAAAGACAAAAATCGGGGTTGCCAGGTCTGTGTAACAAATCAAACCCAATCAGCCCATCACAAATATCAAAACATGAAATATGCCACTCTCATACATACATACAAGTTTTAAGTTTTTTTTTTATTTTGTCACTGTTATTTCAACTTGAAAATCTCAGTAATTATATGTTTGTAATTCGTAAATTACGTTTAAGTTTTAATATGTTACTGTAAATTAATTTTTCCTATTTTAAATGTAAAAAACACACACATATTAGTAAATATACTGTACCTGTTTTTATTTTAATATTTTTTAAATTAGCATACTATACCTTTTTTAAAAAGTTTTACATTTTTTATTTGTAGTAAATGTTCTGAATACTTTTTCTTTTTAAATGTTACATTTCACAGTCACTTTTATGCATTATACACTATTTCAGCTTGAAAATCAAACAAAAAATAAATACCAAAAAAATACAATCTATTTTTAAAAATGCTTTTAAATGTTTATTTTTAGTAAATTATACTTAATCATTTTTATTTTTAAGGGCTTTAAAAATGTTACATAAAATACATTTTACAGTCACTTTTATACACAATTTCAGCTTGAAAATCTCTATTGTAGCAATTATATATATATACATATACAATATATATATATATGAAAATCCCTATATTGTAGTAATAAACACATATATATATATATATATATATATATATATATATATTTTTTAATTAGGAAAAATATAATAGTTTTTTATGTTTATTTTTAGTATATAAGTGTTTTAAAAATGATACATAAAACTAATAATGTTAAATTATGTTTTAATATATTTAAAAATATTAAATAAGAAAGTATTATGAAATATTTTTAATATAATACATATTATTTTAAAAATATATATTATTTTTAGTAAAACCCTTTTTTAAAAAAAAAAAAAAAAAAATCCCTATATTACTTCATAAACAGTCTGTTTTCATAAAAGGGCTCGTCTTTTATGAAACTCATGAACTTTTTATGAAAACTCATCATCCAGCACAGCTTTATCATTTCTAGAATATAAAACACTTGCATTTGCATCAAATATAATTTATACAATATGTCAAACCTTTAACCTGCAGGAAAAAAATCAACCCGCGGCAAGAGTTTAAAAGCAGCCTAATTAAATTTCAACTTGGCAACCCTGCTGAAAATGAAACAATTTTAATTGAAACGAAACTCCCGACAGTAGCGTGAATTCAAAACCTAGCGTGCTGTCTACATAGAGCACATTTCAGGGCCAAATGTGATTTTTTTTTTTTTATACAAGGAAGGCATTATTATTCAGTCTACAGCATACTGAATTTATTTATTGCTACTGGCTATTTCAGCTTCATGCAACAGGTAATCAGAATGAAATATACAAGCACGCATTCACCCTACACTATACATTGCCTACAAAGACAGTGCCACGCTCTGATTGAAAATCATGTTTCTGATGGCGTTTCAACGAATCCACTGTGACAGATTTGGAAACAGATATTAGACATCAACAACTGATCTTCTGGGATTGTTTAGTTCACATCGCCTTCAATGACTCTTGACCGAAAGAAACGTAGTTTTGATTTGATTTCTAATGTTCTGCTTGTGTTTGAAATGTATATCCATCAGTATGAACACCTGCGTCTCTGACAGTCCCTACTGCCGCTCCGCCGCCGAAGCCCAAGCCGTCGTGGATTCGGTGAGTGTTTTCTGACTCGCACGCTGAATTATAATTCAGTCTCCAGATCGCTGAAGCTTCCAGACCTTTGGGAACTTTTGAGCATAATGAACCTCTGATTGCATTCTTTCAAACAATACCAAGAGATCTGTTTGGGTTTAATAGTCGTTCATGCAGTTGTTTGAGATTTGATTGAATAGTGCAGAGTCTGATCGTCTTCTCAGACGTCTGATCAAACTTCAACTAAAAGCCTTAGAGTTTCATACAAAAATTAAACTTTTTACCCACGTCATTTCAGACAGAAGCCAGAGCTGTCAATGTCAAAAGCATGATTAAAGTCTCATTAAATACTCATTTAACTCCAATTAAAGTCTTGTTTACGTAATCCACACAACATTCCTGAAATCACATGATAGTTTTGTGTGAGAAATGATCATTCCATCACTGTCTCACCAATGGATGTGAATGGGTGCCGTCAGAATGAGAGTCCAAACATCTGATAAAAACATCACAATAATCCACAAGTAATCCACACCACTCCAGTCATTCAGTTAAGATTAAACAAATCCATAACCTATAATAATGCTTTCTCCAGTGAAAAAGTCCATCTCCTGTTGTCTCTCACATTAGAGTTGTTTTGGCTTGTAAACAGTGCTTGATCTGTGCAGATTTCTCTCCTGATTCAGACCACTTTTTCACTTGAGGAAGCGTTATTATATATTATTATTATCTTTTTATCAGCTGTTTGGACTCTCATTCTGACGGCACCCATTCACATCTATTGGTGAGCAAGTGATGGAATGACATTTCTTTTGCTATTAAATGTAATTTTCTCAGATCATTAGTGATACAAGATTAGGATGTTCATCAGATTTATAGAAATGTGTCATTACATTACATGCTCACCAATGGATGTGAATGGGTGCCGTCAGAATGAGAGTCCAAACAGCTGATAAAAACTTCACAATAATCCACAAGTAATCCACACCACTCCAGTCCATCAGTTCACATCTTGAGAAGACAAAAGCTGTCCATAAGATATACTAATGCAGATTTCTCTCCTGATTCAGAAGACTTTTTCACTGCAGGAAGGGTTATTATGGATTATTGTGATGTTTTTATCAGCTGTTTGGACTCTCATTCTGACGCCACCTATTCACATCCATTGGTGAGACAGTGATGGAATGACACATTTCTACAAATCTGATGAACAAACAAACTCATCTACATCTTGTATCACTAATGATCTGAAAAAATGGCATTCAATAGCAAAAGAAATGTGTCATTCCATCACTTTCCCACCAATGGATCCTCTGCAGTGAATGGGTGCCGTCAGAATGAGAGTTCAAACAGCTGATAAAAACATTACAGTAATCCATAATAACACTTTCTCCAGTGAAAAAGTGGTCTGGTCTGAATCAGGAGAGAAATCTGCACAGATCAAGCACCATTTACAAGCCACAACAGCTCTAATGTGAGATGTGAGAGACAACAGGAGATGGACTTTTATGAATTATGGACTCATATTTTAGTTAAAAATGATGGCAGAATTATAATTTTTGCTGGTGTAAGATCTACCTTCTGTTTTCAGGCTCATCCGTACGGTGATGCGGAGCCGATACCGAGCTCAGGTGAGTGATCCTTCAGTCCTGAAACACAAACAATATGCTTTATTCAGATAAGTATGACAGTGTACAGTCAAATCAATGATAAAATCATATTTATAAATAAAATAAAAAAGAGTTTATTTGCAAAAACAGATAACTCTGTTTTTTTGGGGGTTTTTTCAAAAATCATGTTTTTTATTATGTTATCAAGTTTGATTGAGATTAATTGGAACTGCACAAAGAAAAAACATGATTTTTGAAAATGATTTTAAAAATCTGTTTTTGCAAATGAACTCTTCATTTATTTATACAGAAATATTGCAATTATTCCATAGAGATGTTAAATAAAAAGAGCTGTATTATATAAATGTATTAGGGCTGTCAAATGATTAATCACGAATATTTGCAAGTATATCCATTTATTATAATTTTTATAGAATTTATATCATATATAAAAACAAATATTTTGTACATAAATAAATTTATCTTAAAATATATATATATATATATATATATTTTTTTTTTTTTTTTTTTTTTTTTTTTAAGATAAATTTATGTACAAAATATTTGTTTTTATATATGATATAAATTCTATAAAAATTATAATAAATGGATATACTTGCAAATATTTATTAAATATGTACATGAATGTATTTATATATACATAATAATTACACACAGTACACACACATATATTAGGCAAACTCAAACTTTTTTGTATGCGATTAATCACAATTAATTGTTTGACAGCCCTAAAATGTATAAATAAAAATAGTTTTTAGAAGAAGACAATGCTATTCAATTCTATTATATATTATATATCTATTATATATAACTTTTTTTTTCATGTGATGTATTATATAATAATATAACAATTTTATATGATCTGTGTGTGTGTATAATATTATATGATCAATAAGTCATGCATATGTTTTACTTTACTTTAGCTCAGAAAATAATAAAAACAAATTTTGTTTTATTTTATATAGGTTATACAACCTTCAACTATTTTTAAAGTCAGCTCAAGGGGAAACACTGCAGGCAAAAACACACAGTTTTTTCATGCACTTGTCAAGTTTGAGATTTTGGGCTTTTTGGTTTTTCATAAAGTGTTTTTTTCAGACTAGTGGAAAGAAAACATCCAAAAGACACTGTTAGGTTTTTCTTTTACAGCACTTTATCTTTTTGTGCCAACAGATTTCAATTGCAATACATACAGAAGACAGTTTTCTCAAAATGAGTTTTTTCTTCTACACTGAGCCATAAATCTCCACTTCAGCAGCACTTACACACACCAAAACATTTTTATTTCTGTCTATAATCTGAAGGTTTTTACAGAGGGATTTGATCATATATAATTTTCTTGATTATATACATTTTATTCCCCCCAAAATTGTGAAAATATTGTTTTCTCTCTGTTCTAAAAATGACAAGGATTTTGAAACTGACTTCATCCAGTGTTTAGATTTTTGTACTAGAAATGTATGCAAATTGGCGCATATTTAAGGAAATAATGCCTCATTTGCATATTTAAACCTAACATTTTAATACAAAAAATGTTTGCAATTATCAACTGGGTAAAGCAATAACTATTAGTTGGTTTTTTTACCCTATTCACCTGCAGTGTCAAGGTTTTAAGTCAAAATGAAGCTAATTCAATTATACTATGAAACTTTTTCATTTTAAGTTGAAGTAGATGGATTTTTATAAAAATAAACAATAATATCTTTTGTTCTCTTTTCTAGCTGACAAATGGTTCTACTACGAACAGACATAGACGATCATCAGCGCTGACGGCAACAACATATGGCCGGAAAACAGTTTTATTACACAAATCCATCAACAGCTCTGTTATATATTGCATTAGCTACTGATAAACACTGTGTAGTTTGATTCATAAAGGTTTGGATGTTAGTCTGTGTAATATAACTGTATGAACGTGAAGCCTTTCAATGCAAACTCAATTAAAATGAAACAATGTGACTTTTACAGTTCTTTTATTGAAATATAGTGAACATTACACATCTTTCCGATGTCTATTTATGTATCTATGTGTTAAGGAACATCTAATTGTAGCACATTTAATTAATTTGTAACTGGCTTTAATCAGTGTAATTGCTTGGAAACACTTGATTGTGGTTCTACAGGTAATTGTTGCTAATGTCATGATGTTATTTCTTGACTTTGTGCCCCGTCGCCATGGAGACTGTAGCAGCATCTGTTACTTTGCGTTTGAATGATGTTGACGGGAAAAACAGCATGTGAGGATCATGTGAATGATGCATATGAGTGATCTTCCTGTAAGTGGGGGAAAACACTGGGGATCAAAATTCTGGAGTAATTACGTTTTTATAGTTATTAAAACAAAGTCTCTTCTGCTCACCCAGGCTTTATTGAGCACCGATAATAATCAACATATTAGAATGATTTCTGAAGGATCCTGACACTGAAGACTGCAGTAATGATGGTGAAAATGCAGATTTAATTACTGGAATAAATTACAATTTAACAGATATTCACACCGAAAACAGTTATTTTAAATTGTAAAAATATTTCACTATTTTTACAGTATTTTTGATCAAATAAATGCAGCTTTGATGAGCACAAGAAGCTTCTTTCAAAAAATCCTAACTATTCCAAACTTGAGCGCCAATTAATGGCTTTAAACATTTTTCATCACATCTCTTTAATTACTTTTCTCTAAGCAAGTATTGAAGTTTTAATTTTGAGCTTGTCATTACCAACACACACAATATTAAAATCCACTTATAGGTTGATTAAGGCAAAGATCAGATCTTTATTACTGGGCATGTGATAAATGTTTTAACATTTGATAAGCAGACCTTACCCATATTAAATATATAGTTTAACAGCTTTTGTTATACCTGCTGTAGAATTTAGTAAAGATACCATGACATGCCCGTTCCAATAATTTCTCAAATATTTATTACAGTATATACTGATAAATGTAACATTGACTTCAATGGATGCTTTCAAGTGATTTCCTATTGAACTCTCAGCAAATGAACTGAATTTCAAATATAGTGAATTAAGCTACAAACTCCATCATAATGCACAATGTTTCCATCTAACTGCAGCTCGTCATATTAATGGAGTGTTTCACTAGTTCGCACCTGTTCTTGGATTTGTGTTGGATGTCATCTTTGGAATGGAAATATGGATTTTTTATGTGTAAACATCATACTTTTGTCGCTTATTTCAGTTTATGTCATTACACTAGTGAGCTACACCAGTAGTAGTACTGACAGTGTTTTGTAAACATGGCTGAAGACGCGAAAAGCGAAGAAAAAGACAAACTGAATCAATTGAGTGAGTCATTTCCGCTGGAACCGCTCCGATTGATTCAAACTCGTAAGTTCGGTCATTCAGTTCAAGCGATTTACTAAACCAGATCAATGATAAGAACAATTCATTTTTGAATTTCGACATCGCTTGTAATGACTTTAAAAAGCACATATGGTAAGGGTTTAAACATATTCGAAACTCCAAATCAGTTAAATCATTGTGTCGCAAAAATGATTCACTGTTTCGAAGCGCTCCAGTTGGATCGCTTTTGAAACTTCGAGAGATTTCACGAAACATTTGATTTAGATAAAAATAAATAATAATAATAATAATAATAAAATAAATAAATAAATAATTTTGATTTAGGAACTTCGGACTGCGGATCGCGAATCATTTGATTCAGAACGGGACTTTGGTTCGGGTTCGTAAATCTTTTGATTCAAACTGGAACTCCGGACTGCGAATCGCGAATCATTTGATTCAGAACGAGTTGGGTTCGTGAATCTTTTGATTCAAATCGGAACTCCGGACTGCGAATCGCGAATCATTTGATTCAGAACGGGTTGGGTTCGTGAATCTTTTGATTCAAATCGGAACTCCGGACTGCGAATCGCGAATCATTTGATTCAGAACGGGTTGGGTTCGTGAATCTTTTGATTCAAATCGGAACTCCGGACCGCGGATCGCGAATCATTTGATTCAGAAGGGGACTTTGTTGCGGGTTCGTGAATCTTTTGATTCAAACTGGAACTCCGGACTGCGAATCGCGAATCATTTGATTCAGAACGGGTTGGGTTCGTGAATCTTTTGATTCAAATCGGAACTCCGGACTGCGAATCGCGAATCATTTGATTCAGAACGGGTTGGGTTCGTGAATCTTTTGATTCAAATCGGAACTTCGGACTGCGGATCGCGAATCGTTTGGTTCAGAACGGGACTTCGATGCGAGTTTGTGAATCTTTTGATTCAGATCAAGACTTAATCTTTTTTTATTTTATTAAACAGAACAAAACTTCAATCCATTAACGCAGTATAATCGTAAAAGGATAAAGAAAAAAATAAAAGTAAACTAAAATACAAATCAAAAAAGAAAATTAGCCTTGGTTTTACTATAGTAAAAGTGTATTAATCATATTTTTAGCATAAATTTAGATAGCAGGAGGCACATTTAATTAAGTTATAGTCCCTATTTTCCCTTATTTTTCTTTTGAGCAGTCAAACAATCCAAAGAAAACATCTTTAAGACAGAAAGAAAAGTCACTTACAAAAATTAGATTGGATGAACATTAAGAAAATCTCACCAAAATGTCTCTCTGTGTGTGGGTGCAAAACAAGTGAATGAATTTTGTGTTCACATCCAGATGAACATCACTGATTTCTGTATGCATGGTTTTCTGTGTGCATTTCCCATCAGCCTATTAAATATAACTCATCAGATTGAGCAGAATAAATTATATTGTGTTGGAATAATGTGTAAACAGCGGCATCTAGCGGTCAGTGATTGTATGCGCAACACACCTGCATGCACAGGCTGGCGTTCTAAAGCCACAAAAGTGTGATTAAATCCGCATCAAAGCGTTCATTTTGAAGAACTGCACTTACAGTTGATGATCAGGTCCAGACAGGATCACTTCATACGGGGCTGCTGCAACAGACAAAGAAACAGCTGATCAAAGCTGCTCTGATGCTCAGCCCGACTCCACACCTGCGCCATCTTCACCTGCAGTTACACAAACACACCACGAGAGGTGTTTGTGAGCACATTAAAGAAGCACATTAAATGTAAGTGTCTACTTTTAAGTTTCATAAAAAGTTTTGGAGAATAAAATATTAAAATTTAGTTGAAATAATGTTACACTGTCATTCAGTGTACACAATTATGTAAGAATTCAAACAAAAGCTTGTTCTGACTTTTACATATTAAAATATATAAAAGAATAAGTGAGCATATTCAATTTTTTTTTTCTTAATGAGAAATAAAAAACTGACAAATAGGCAAAACCTAGGAAAGTGGCTAATTTTAAAAATGTAAAATTACAACTAATTAGTATTTGGGGTGAAAGTAATTTGTCTTTTGTCTTAAATTGATTTTTGTTGTAAATATGCCTGACAAGATTGACACTGAATGACATTTTAGTGGGTGTCTTCTGTAAATTAGGGAAAATGTATGGTATTTATTTTTGCTCAGGAAAACAAAAATTACATTAAATTAAACAGAAATATAAAATTATATATATATAAAAAAATATATATATATATACACACTAAACATTAATTATGTATATATATATATATATTGTAAACATTAATTATGTATATATTTATATATATATATATGTATATTGCAAACATTAATTATGTATATATATATATATATATATATATATATATATTGTAAACATTAATTATGTATATATTTATATATATATATATATATATATATATATATTGCAAACATTAATTATGTATATATATATATTGCAAACATTATGTGTGTATATATATATATATATATATATATTGCAAACATTAATTATGTATATATATATATATATTTGCAAACATTATGTATATTATATATATATATATATATATATAAAACATTATTTTTTAATATCAACATTAATATCATGTTTATATCAACAAATTTCCTTTTTAAGCATATATACAAGAGCATTAAGAGCAAGGTCTTAAGTGTTAGTAAACATAAATTTTAGAAGGTTTTACTTGAAATTTAACACATTTTTGAACATATTTTCCAAAACAAGTTCTTAAAAATCCGATGATTTTTTTTTACAGCACTAATACAAACAAGCAAACAAACAAAGCCATTTTAAAATATTACCAAGATTAAACTTAGGTTCACTTAAACTACATCTAAACAAAAGACACATTTTTCTAGACGTCGTGATCTTGATGTGAAACATATTTTTATTTATTTGTTTGTTTGTTTAAGTATTGTGACATTATTTTCATGCCTCACACACGCGAAAATTTGATTTAATTATGTTATTTAACTGTAAAATTATTAATATTCTCCAACCAATGAGATCGCGCACCGACAGTGACGTGCGTCAAGGCGGAAGTGCGGTCCGGGTGCCGTGCGCGCTCATGTGAGAGATTCTGCGGGTTACTAGAGACGCTCCGGCGCGCCGCGGCTCCGCGCTTTCTTATAATAACGGCAGCGATCGCGTCAGAAACCCGAGGATTTAACGACGACGCACTGAGGCCGCGACACGCGTCTGACAAACGGTGAGAGACGATAAAAACACACAGAAACACACACAGAGACACAGAGAACCGGTCGAGGCTTTATTCAGGCCCGGGATTAACGGTGTGTGTGTGTGTGTGTGTGTGTGTGTGTGTGTGTGTGTGTGTGTGTGTGTGTGTGTGTGTGTGTGTGTGTGTGTGTGTTATCTTACACCTGATGACTCTCTGTCACTCATCTGATCTGTGTGTGTTTCGTCTGTCATGATTGTTACACGATATATTTATAGTATACTAATTATCAGTGTTGGGGAGTAACTAGTTACATGTAACGGAATTACGTCATTTAATTACAAAATAAATGTAATTGTAATTAGTTACAGTTACTGAGAAAAAAAATATGTAATTAAATTACAGTTACATTTAAAAAATGCCAGTGATTACAAAGGGGGTTACATCTGAATTTATTCACACACCCACTTACAGATTTAATTGACTTCTTTTAAATTGCATTGACTGCTCTAAAATGAGACAGAACAGGACACATGCTTCGATAACTGTTTTATTTCCTATTTGGGTTTATGCATAAACTTTATTTTTTAAGATTGTTTTTTCCAAGGCATTGTTAGATGCTAGTGTTTTCTGTCATAACTATGCAAACATCTGATTTCAAACCCAGTATCATTGCTATTACATATAATATATGTAATATATGACATATAACGCAGTGACCCAAGTTCGATTCCCGTCTCGAGGTCCTTTGCTGATCCCGCTCCCCTCTCTCCTCCCGGCTCTTTACTGTCATCTCTCTACTGTCCTATCACAATAAAAGGCATAAAAAGCCCAAAATTATAAATATAAAAAATTATTACACAGCTCAAACTCTTTCGGGGCAACTTAAGTCAGTGCTATATGCTTGATAATTTTTCGTGGCGGAAGCTTTGTGTTTGGTTAGCTAATAAAACATTAAAGCTTAATTCAATATTATGTGTACAATTTCTTAATTCTGTCATCCTGGTATGGTGGACTCGCTCTGTTGTTTCATACAAACACAACTGTTGCCTTTTTTTGTACGTTGTAATGGATTATAAGATAACTAGTACTACTACTTCATTATTTATGTGGTGAAATGTTGTGTAAGAAAACTGGAACAACTGCATTGTATCCCTAAAATATCTAGTTTGAACTGTTTTCTAGCAACTGATTTCTTCATGGAAGCTTTGCGTTCAAATATTTCAACTCAGATCAGTGTTTTGTGTCTAATAATTTTGCCACAAAACATCTAAATAATCTATCAAGCAGCTGTGTAATAAGTAAGATAATGTACATTCAGCCAGTTGTTCTCGCAAAATATAGATGTATGTATATCCCTTACTTACAGTGTTGGGAAGGTTACTTTGGAAATGTAACAGGTTACAGATTACAAGTTACTTGATTTAAAATGTAATAAGTAGTGTAACTTTTCAATTACTTTATTAAAGTAATGTAACTTATTACTTTTAATTACTTTTTGATTACTTTTCTACATTTCTAATATTTTCAACTGTTAATCATTTTGAAACATTTAAACCAGGCAGAGTGAACCTTACAGTAGCACTCAACACTGATCACTGTCAGACTTTCAAAATCCTTTATCACTTGAATTAAGATTATAATAAGTAACATACATCTTTATTTTGTGATAACTGGCTGAATGTACATTATCTCACTTATTACACAGCTGCTTGATAGATTATTTAGATGTTACGTGGCAAAATACTTAGACACGAAACACTGATCTGAGTTGAAATATTTGAACGCAAAGCTTCCATGAAGAAATCAGTTGCTAGAAAACGTCAAGTTCAAACTAGACATTTTAGGGACACAGTGCAGTCATACCAGTTTTCTTACACAACATTTCACCACATAAATAGTTAAGTAGTAGTACTAGTCTGTTAGTTATCTTATAATCAATTACAGTGTACAAAAAATGGCAGCAACAATAGAGCAAGTCCATGATACCAGGATGACAGAATTAAGAAATTGTACAGATAATATTGAATTAAGCTTTAATATTTTATTAGCTAACCAAACACAAAGCTTCCACCACGAAAAATTATCAAACATATAGCACTGACTTAAGTTGCCCCGAAAGAGTTTATATTTATATTTTTGGGCTTTTTATGCCTTTTACTGTGATAGGACAGTAGAGAGATGACAGGAAAGAGCCGGGAGGAGAGAGGGGAGCGGGATCGGCAAAGGACCTCGAGACGGGAATCAAACTCCGGTCACTGTGAACGCAGTTGCGTTATATGTCATAACATAAATAACATCATAACAAGAAATAGTTTAATAGCTATGATACTGGGTTTGAAATCAGATGTTTGCATAGTTATGACAGAAAACACTGGCATCTAACAATGCCTTGGAAAAAACAATCTTAAAAAATAAAGTTTATGCATAAACCCAAATAGGAAATAAAACAGTTATCGAATAAGCATGTGTCCTATTCTGTGTCCTAAACTCCTGAAACATTGGCGTCCCATTTTAGAGCAGTCAATGCAATTTAAAAGAAGTCAATTAAATCTGTAAGTGTGGGTGGGTGTGTGAAAAGATTCAGATTTGTAATCACTGGCATTTTTCAAAAGTAACTGTAACTAATTACAATTACATTTATTTTGTAATTAAATTACGTAATTCCGTTACATGTAACTAGTTACTCCCCAACACTGCTTACTTATTATAATCTTAATTCAAGTGATGAAGGATTGTGAAAGAAATGTTAGAAATGTAGAAAAATAATCAAAAAGTAATTAAAAGTAATAAGTTACATTAATAAAGTAATTGAAAAGTTACACTACTTATTACATTTTAAATCAAGTAACTTGTAATCTGTAACCTGTTACATTTCCAAAGTAACCTTCCCAACACTGCTAATTATAATATATAATATTAAGTAGGAAACTGATGTACTGTACAGAATGTGTATGTGCATCACTGACAGCTGATCTGCTGTATGTAGTGTACACTATAGAGTACAGTAAAGGTGTTATTGTACCTCGATATACCATGGTACTGGATTTTTAACATAATATTTACATGCACATTGATTAATATTATAATACAGCACCCTAAATATCAATGTTTTAGAAAATGTTATAGTATTACCTAGTTGCATGTCTACACTGTGTGCAGAATTATTAGGCATGTTGATAATCTGGTCGTATTTTTTTACCAAGCACATTTTACCAATTCCAAACCACATCAGTCTAAATAAGAATAAGAATGCAATACTAATGCATTACAAGAATTTGCAAAGTTCAGGCTTGACCATTAGACAGCGAAACGCTTGTTGAGTCTGCATGGTCAGAAAAAACAGGTGGAGAAGAAAAGACACATGTTAACTGCAAAAGAATTAGGAATTAAGGTGAAGAATTAGGTGTGACACCATCAGGAAGCGTTTAGTCTCCAGCGCCACCATTTTCCAGAACTGCAACCGACCTGGAGTCTTCAGAAGTGCAATGTGTCAGGTTCTCAGAGACTTTGCTTGGTAAAAAATCCTAAAAAATGCCCCTGGCTTCATAAGAATAACAAGCTGACGTGTTGTGAAATACATGAAGACAGTTTTATCTTCATCTTTATCTTTTTGTTTTAAAACTTATCTTTCAGTTTTATCTTTTATCTTTAGGAAGAATTTATCTTCCAAAATCTGGCAGTAAGTTTTGGGAGTTCATTTTAGTCCATCTCTGCAAGTCAGACTTTTCAGGATAAGAGACTAAACATGAACTCCCAAAACTTACTGCCAGATTTTGGAAGATAAATTCTTGAATCAGAGGCACAAGAGGATGTGATGCTTGTCCTTCAAGAGTCACTCTCAACTTATCTGTCTCTAAAGCATATAAAAAAACTGTCTTCATGTATTTCACAACACGTCAGCTTGTTATTCTTATTAAGTAAGGGGCATTTTTTAGGATTTTTTACCAAGCAAAGTCTCTGAGAACCTGACACATTGCACTTCTGAAGACTCCAGGTCGGTTGCAGTTCTGGAAAATGGTGGCGCTGGAGAACTGGAAACGGTTCCTGATGGTGTCACACCTAATTCTTCACCTTAATTCCTAATTCTTTTGCAGTTAACATGCGTCTTTTCTTCTCCACCTGTTTTTTCTGACCATGCAGACTCAACAAGCGTTTCGCTGTCTAATGGTCAAGCCTGAACTTTGCAAATTCTTGTAATGCATTAGTATTGCATTCTTCTCATGGGCATTTAATAATTTGGACTTTTCAGTCTGGGTTAAATCTCTTTTTTGGCTCATTTTATCCGTAAAAGAAAACATGCCTAATAATTCTGCACACCTGAATATAAGGAGTTTTTCACTTCCAGCCTTCACAGACAATTATATATCACATATAAATGATTAAATACAAAATTAATAGTAGTTATTAAGATTGTTGTGGTTTGGAATTGGTCAAAAAATATGACCAGATTATCAACATGCCTAATAATTCTGCACACAGTGTAAAAACATGCAATGTTTGTTAGTGGTGTGTCTGTTTATTCTGCATATATTTACAGAAGATGAATATTAGTGTTTCTTCTTTGAGAAGCTTAAAACGTACAGTCTTTAAGTTATCCGTCTGATTAAATAGCTTTTTTTAAATAGATGTTTAAAGTAATAATCTTTCTTTTTTTTTTTTAAGGAAACATCTGCAATGTCATTTATATTCGACTGGATCTACAGAGGCTTCAGTGGAGTGCTGCAGTTTTTAGGTGAGTTCAGATTAAAAACACCTGCTGCGGTCACAAACATTTGACTGATCTCTGAGCTTTAATCACTCAGATATTACTCCAACATGGAAAACAGTCAGAATAAAAAATGAGGAGATAGTTAGACTCTTGACTGCTTGTACAGTAGCTGTCAAAATTGGTTTGGGTCTGGTAAAATGTTTTAATGTTTTTGACGTGTCTTCTGCTCACCAAGGCTGCATTTATTTGATTAAAACTACTGTAAAAAATCCTAAATATTTTTATAATTAAAAATAATCATTTTCTATGTGAATATCTGTTAAACTGTAATTTATTTTTGTGATGCGCAGCTGAATTTTCAGCATCATTACTCCAGTCTTCAGTGTCACATGATCCTTCAGAAATCATTTTAAGATGCTGATTTGCTGCTTTTATCAAACATTTCTGCTATTATCAATGTTGAAAACAGTTGTGCTGCACAATATTTGTGTGGAAACTGTGATGCATCTTATTTTTCAGGATTCACAGATTAATAGAAAGCTCAAAAGAACAGCATTTATTTGAAATAGAAATACTTTGTAACGTTACAAATGTCTTTACTGTCACTTTTGATCAATTTAATGCATGCTTGATCAATAAAAGTATTTGAAAAATTACTTTATTTAATATAAAATAATGTTTTTTATTTTAACATACTTTAAAATAGAATTTATTCCTGTGATGAAAAGCTGAATTTTTATCAGCTGTTACTCCAGTCTTAAGTGTCACATGATCCTTCAGAAATCATTCTAATATGCTGATTTATTATTAGAATGATCAATGTTGGATAATATCAACAGTTGTGCTGCCAAATATTTTTTTCAGGAATAACAAGTTTAAAAAGTACAGTGTTTATTCAAAATATAAATATTTTATAACAATGTAAATTATTTATTATTAACTTTTAATAAACTTTTAGTTATTAACTTAATACATCCTTGGTGAATGAAAGTATTAATTTCTTAAAAAAAAAAAATAAATAAATAAAAATAAAAATAAAAATGTACTGACCCCAAACTTTTAAACGGTAGTGTATATATATATAATTTATTTTTTTTTACATAATTTTTTGTGTAGGTTTGTATAAGAAGTCTGGAAAGCTGGTTTTTCTTGGGCTGGATAATGCCGGGAAGACGACTCTACTGCACATGCTCAAAGACGACAGACTAGGACAGCATGTGCCCACATTACACCCCAGTAAGACTCAATTACTACAATTAAAACACAATCGAGCTGTGAGATGAATAAAGGTTTGACTGTGTTTTGTCTCAGCGTCAGAGGAGCTGACCATCGCAGGAATGACATTCACTACATTTGATCTGGGTGGACACGTACAAGGTCAGAACTACCATTTCAGCATCAGTCATGCGGTTTAATTCAACAAATTGAAAGCAATAGTTCACCCGAAATAGAATTTGTATTTATCATTTACTCACCTCATGTCGCTCCAAACCTGTACACTCAATTTCTGTCGGAACAAAAAGCTGACATTATTTTCATGTTTATTTATTTTTCATTTGCAGCACGGAGAGTGTGGAAGAACTACCTTCCTGCGGTCAACGGCGTGGTTTTCCTCGTGGATTGTGCCGATCACGAGCGTCTCGCAGAATCAAAAGTGGAGCTGGACGTAAGTCTGCGTTCCTTCAGCCGATCACACGCAGACGTTCCTCTCTCTGACGTCAGTTTGTGTGTTTTCAGGCTTTGCTGTCAGACGAGACGATTTCCAGCGTGCCCGTGCTGGTTTTAGGAAATAAGATCGACCGTCCAGAGGCCGTGAGCGAGATGAGACTGCGAGAGGTGTTTGCTCTGGACGGACAGACCACTGGGAAGGTCAGTGCCGAAATACACTTTTCAGCAAAGTAACATGTTTGTCTAGTTTAATATAGTTGAAGGTGACTAGAGTCGTGTTTGCAGGGCAGCGTGTCTCTGAAGGAGCTGAACGTGCGGCCGCTGGAGGTCTTCATGTGCAGCGTCTTGAAGAAGCAGGGTTACGGCGAAGGTTTCCGGTGGCTCTCGCAGTACATCGACTGATTGCGTTCGTTCTGGCCTGATTTTAGTTGTGCTCTGTGATTGTCAGCAATAAGTATGGAAGCCCGTTTCTGACACAGAATTTAAGAAATAAGGTAACTGTGACTTTATCTCACAATTCAGACTTTTTTGTCGCAAATTACAGAAAAATGTCAAAATTGTAAGATTTAAATTCAGATCTGATGACAAAGAAAGTCATAATTTTGTTTATATTTCGCAATTTTGACTTTTTCTTGCAATTTTAAGAAAAGAACCAAGAAAAAAGTATGAATTGTGAGATCTCGAAAAAAAAAATTTTTCCCCTTTTTTCATAAGTCAGAATTGCAAAAAAATAATAATAATCTGAATTATCAAATATAAACTCAAATATAAAAAGAAAAGAGTCAAAATTGTGAGATATAAATTCAGAACCAGCAAGAAAGAAAGTCTTTTTATATCTCGCATTTTTTACTTTTTCCTCACAAAAATTAATTTACAACTTACAATTGTTTTTTTTTTTCGTATAATTTTTCTTTGCAATTTGCAGTTTTAAGAAAAAAACTCTAGAATTGTGAGAGAGCCATAATTCTTGAATTTTGACTTTTTTTTCTGAATTGCAAGAAAAAAGTATGAATTGTGAGATCTTGCAGTTCTCACAATTTTTTTTCACTATGGAATAAAAAAATAAAAAAGATAATTGCATCTTTATCTCACACTTCTGATTTTTTTCTCAAATTTGTAATTCTAATAAGAAAAAAAAAGTCAGAATTGTGAGTTTCTGAAGTTTCAATTTTGACTGAATTCTGAGTTTTTTCTCAGAATTACAAGGAAAAAGTATGATTTATGTGATCTTCCAATTCTTTTTTTTTGTTTCTGCCACAGAAAATGGTAATTGCAACTTTCCACATCAGTTTTCATATCTTGCAAATCTGACTTTTCAGAAGTGACTTTGTACAGTTTCTCACAATTCAGACTTTTTTCTTGCAAATTAAAGAAAAAAAGTCAAAATTGTGAGATATGAATTCAGAACCAATGAGAAGGAAAGTCATAATTCTGTTTATATCTCACAATTTTGACTTTTTTTCTTGCAATTCTAAGAAAAAAACTCAAGAATTGCGAGAAAGTCATAATTCTGAGTTTCTGAAGATGCAATTTTGACTTTTTTCTCTGAATTGTGAGAAAAAAGTATGAATTGCGAGATCTCGCAGTTGTTGTTTTTTTCACCATGGAATAAAAATGTAAAAAAATCATTGATGTGATCAGATTTTTTCTCACAATTTATAATTTTTATAGTTTTTTTTTTTTTTTTTTTTTGAGATCTCGCAATTCTGGGTTTTTTTGTTTCGGCCACGAAAAATGGTAATTGCAACTTTCCATATCACAGCTTTGACATTTGTTCTCGCAATCTGGAGTTTATTATGGAGCAAATCTAAATTCTCAAAAGTGAGTTTATACAATTTCTCACTATTCAGACTTTTTTCTCGCAAATTAAAGAAAAAAGTCAAAATTGTGAGATTTAAATTCCAAACTGATGAGAAAGTCAGTCATAATTCTGTTTATAACTCACAATTTTGACTTTTTTTCTTGCAATTCTAAGACAAAAAAACCTCAGAATTGTGAGAAAGTCATAATTCTGAGTTTCTGAAGTCAATTTTTACGTTTTTTTTCTCAGAATTACAAGAAAAAAGTATGAATTGTGAGATCTCGCAATTCTGTTTTTTGTTTCTTGACATTTGTTCTCGCAATCTCAAGTTTATATCTTGCAAATCTGACTTCTCAGAAGTGTTTATACAATATCTCACAATTCTGACTCTTTTTGACCCTTAATTTAAAAATAAAATGTCAGAATTGTGCAAAAGAAAGTCAGAATTCTGAGTTTGTATCTCATAATTTTGACTTTCTCATAATAATACTTTTGCATCTCGCAATTGTTTATTTTACAATTCTCTTGTCTCATAATTCTAAGAAAATGTCAGAACTGCAAGAAAAATCATTTGAATTATAAAATATAAACTCAGAATTGCTAGAAAACAAGTACAAATTGTGAAATTTCACAATTGTTTTTTTTTATGGTAGTGGCAACTTTTTTTTCGCAAAAAAAAATTGTTTTTCGCAATTTCGAGTTTATCATCTGAATGATAAAATGCTAAAAAAAATAAGTACGAATTGTGAGATCTCAATACTGTTTTTTTTTGTCACCCTGGAATAAAAAAATAAAAAAGATAATTGCATTTTTATCTCACACTTCTGATTTTTTTCCCCTCACAATTTGTAATTCTAATAAGAAAAAAGTCAGAATTGTGAGAAAAAACTGTCTAAATTATAAAAAATAAACCACAGAATTGCTATAAAAATGTGAGATAAAAATTCACAGTCCCTATTTTTATGTTTGCATCCTGTGGCAGAAACAAGCATCCATAAATAAGAGCTGTTGGTCTGATCATTTAGTGTATTTTAGTGGATATTTTACTGATTGGTTTAGTCGTTTTAGTCCCATCAGTCCATCTGTTCTGCATGTTAAAAGTGGAAGGTGTCATATTGCAATTGAGACGCTGCAGCTTTAACCGCAGACGCACATGCAGGTCATTGCGAATGTGTGAAACGAGGAAAAAAATAACCCTGGAATGAAGCCATTCATTTTTACACAACATTTCACTTCCTGCAGCTTCTGAATCATTTGATTGGGATTTTTTACATTGCACTGTTAAACTTGAGTGTTGTAGTTTTATTTAGCATCTTTCTGCATTATAAACTACAGTATGTTGTAATATATCTTCTACTGTACAGTGTTTGTGTAGATAATGTTCATATAGTGTCTGTCGTCGGATGCCGTCGGCGTTTGTTGATCATCAGATGAAGTTTGGACTCGTCTGATACGAGAACGCCTACGGCACAGACGCAAATTTCGTTCGCAAATTTGTAAATATTGTATAATGGAGTATAAATGTGTTTTTATTGTTCATAGCCTTGACTTGAGTGTACAGGAATTGGTCATAACAGACTGTAAACAAATATAAACTATATGTATTTTGAACGTTTCTGCTGTTGTTATTCAATATTTTGATTTTCAATTTAGAAAGCTAGTAAACAATTTTAAAACTAATAATAAAGTACTCTGGTTGAGGGTCAAGTGCAAAAATCACTAAAATCAAATTAAATGCATAAAAATCATAACATTTTTCTTAAATATACACATGCATGTATGCGTATATGTGTGTGTGTGTGTGTGTGTGTGTGTGTGTGTGTGTGTGTGTGTGTGTATATATATATAAAATATACACACCACACACGTGCATTATGTTAACAAAAACATTTATTTTGGATGTGATTAATAGTGTTTAATCATTTGACAGCACTATTATATTTATATCTTAAATACATTTAATGTATTGATAATTAATATTTAGATTTTTTTCTAAAATTCAGAATGCTAGTAATCAATTTTAAAACTAATAATAAAGTACTCTGGTTAAGGGTTAAGTGCAAAAATCACTAAAATTAAATTAAATTATATTATATATATACATATATATATATACAGCAAACACATACATTATGTAAACAAAAACGTTTATTTTGTGATTAATAGCGTTTAATCATTTGACAGCTCCTACCCCTAAATGTAATATAATGATAATAATATTTATAATAATTATTTCTTTAATACAGAAATATTAATATTTTTTATAAATAATAAATATATATTTACAATAACTTCAAATGTAGCTTAATTCAAAATCACAAAAAGTCAATCTACTGATGTAGAAAGATGCAAAAATACTTTCTTTGTCAATTTGCTGATTACATTTTGTGAATATTAGGTTTTGAGTTTGTCAATTTGTGTTTGCAAACAAATTTATATTTAGATACATTATACCTCGATACATATATAGATACATTACTTATACATTATAAATATATACTTACATTTAAATATATGCTAATTTATATTTAGAAAAAAGTTTGCTGTAGCAACTTTTACAACAGTTCAAATGTGTATTTATGAATTAGGTTTTGCATTTTGTGAATGTTAACTTTGCATTTGCAAATAATGTTTTATGAACATTTTCTTCTATTATGTTTTCTATATAAATAAATATATAAAAAATAACAAAAATGTATATTATATATATATACATATATATATATATATATATACACACACACACATAAATAATAGATAAATATATAAAAAATAATAAAATATAATTAAAAATTATATATATACATAAACTTATTCTTTTATATATATTTATTTTAATTGATATTTCACATAGATTTACTTTATTTTATATATATATATATACATATATATTATAGATTTTAATTTACATTTCACAAACGTTTTTTTTTTACTTTTACTTTCAATTTTCTTTTTTTATTAAATTAAAATACCATTTTCTTACAGCATAACTTTATTGTAATTGTATGCATTGTACAAACATAACATTTTATTTCTTAGCTAAAATAAATTGATTTATTATATATATATATATATATATATACATATATATAAACCTGCTGTAGGTGAACTGGACCAATGAAACTTCAGAAATGAAGTTAAACTTAACTTAAACATTAAACTTACTGATTTTATTAATTTAGTAACTAATATAGTTTTATTTAGTAATAGTTAATACTTTAGTAACTATTATTTTTATTAATATTTTCAATTAGTTTTTATTTTTATACTTAAATTTACTAGTAATTTAGTAATTCTTAGTTTTATTAATTTAGTAACATTATAGTTTTTTAGTAATGTTAATTTAGTACCTTTTATAGTCTTAATCATTTAAATTAGTTTTTATTTTTAATACTTTGTTTTTAGTTGATAAAAGCATCATAACAGTAATTCACACCAATGCGTGAGATTTGAGAGCTGGATTCTGAGATGAATTTATGGCAAATAATTTATATGCAATACTGTTATAATTCTGAATTTTCTTTGTATAGAAAAATGTGTATGGATTTTTTCTTTTTGTGTTTTATTGAATATATTATCAGTCATATAGTCATATGGGTTAATGTGAGTAAATGAGTAAATTATCATTATTATTAGTGTCATTATTGGCTGAAATATTCCTTTAACCTGTTTTAACCTTCCGTTCCAGTGCAGAACAGCAGGAGGCAGCAGTGATTCCCAGATTCACACTGATCATTCAGTCACTGACACTGATCATCAAATCTGGTGAAAACAGTGATGCAGTGATGACAAGCACCAGTTTAACTGGGGACTGTCTTTATATAAAGAGCACATGTGTGATTACATTGGTTATAAATGTGTGTTTGAGCCTCAATGTGTTCATAAAACACTCTGAATTTGTAGTAGTGCAAATGTGAATGTTTGAGAGTCTGAAACACTTGCGTCACCTCTGCATTATGCTGAAAGCCTTCTGGTTTCTTTTGCCAGATTTTTCTCTTTTCACGCTGAGAATTTAACAGCTGCAACAAACTACCGTACTGTAGCTCAAACAGCAACGGCAAGGTCATGGGTTTGATTCCTAGGGAATGCATGAACTAAAATATACAGTGTATGTGAATGCATGGAATAAAATGTACAACTTCACAATAATGCAAGCTGCTTTGGATAATAATGTTTGCCAAATGCATAAATTGTAAATTCATACTACTATTTCTGCAGTACATACATGTATACAGTGCACAGTCTTATTTTATTATTATGTATTCATAGTTTGAAATTGTTTTGATTTTTGAAATGGTTGGATTTTTATACTTTTGTTTTTATTTTATCTTTAAAGTTGTAGCAAATTAGTGAATCAGTGTTTTTTAGTAATATTAATTTAGTAACTAATATAGTTTTATTTAGTAAGAGTAATTTAGCAACTATTAATTTAATTTATATTTTAAGTTACTTTCATTTTTCTAATTTGTTTTTATTTTAATTTTAGTTAAAGCTTTGTGGTAAATTTTGTAGTAAGTTTTCATTTAGTAACAAATATAGTTTTTATTAATATTTTGAGTTCGTTTTTATTGTTATACTTTGTTTTATCTTAATTTTAAAGTTGTAGTAATTTAGTAATTCTTAGTTTTATTAATTTAGTAACATTATAGTTTTTAGTAATGTTAATTTAGTACCTTTTATAGTTTTTATTAAACATTAAAATTAGTTTTTAATTTTAGACTTTTAATTTTAATTTTAAAGTTGTAGTAATTTAATGACTCATTTGTTTCGTAATAGTAATTTAGTAACTTTTATATTTTTTATTTATATTAGTTTTTAGTTCAAATTGTAGTATTAAATTAATTTAGTAACTAATATAGTTTTATTTAGTAATAGTAGTTTAGTAACTTATTTTTATTTATATTTTAAATTACTTTTCATTTTTCTACTTTGTTTAGTTAAAGCTTTGTGGTAAGTTTTCTTTTACAATTATAATATAGAGTAATATTTTGAATTAGTTTTTATTTTTATTTTCAAGTTGTAGTAATTTAGTAACATTATAGGTTTTTCGTTATTTTAATTTAGTATCTTTTATAGTTTTTATTAATCATGTAAATTATTTAAAATTTTAATTTTAGTTAAAGTTTAAGAAATTTTACTGATTAATAATAGTAATTTATTACCTTTTTAAAACATGCCTGTCCAGTTTTTATTAAGTTTATAGTAGAAATTTTTTTTGAAGTGTTGTTTTCGCAACTAAATTAAATGTTATTATATATATATATATATATATATATTTTTCGGTTAAAGTTTATTGCATTTCAAATGAATACATTTTTTTTGTTGTTTTTAGGTTTAGTTATAATAATGAACCTAATAACCCTGTTGCACAGTATGCAAATGACTGTATGCACAGATGATCTTCTACATTTGGGAAACAGCTGGAATACAGTATCCCATAATGCACTGCACTCAACATATTAAAGAACATAAATGATCTGATTCTCACATATTCCCATGAGCCGCGCTCTTTGATTTTAGCGTGTGCCGATATCACAGCGGATTTCAGTGACTCTGAGGCTGTTTATTAATTCAGTTTCGCTGCCAGATATTGATTTTCAGACGCTTTGTCAAACTCAGTCAATGAACGCGCCGCATCGTGAGAGATATTTCTCCTCCGGAGTTTCTTAAGATGTAGAGAACATCAAATACATCCTTACACACAAACACGCAGCTGATCATGTATCAGAGAGACGCTTCAGTTATTTACAACATTTTATTTCACAGATCTAGAGCCGACGTCGCGCCACCATCTCAACATCGCACGTCGCGCTTTCAATGCCGTCTTACAGAGAAAGAGCCGATAAAAGAGCTTTCTGTTGTGAACTATCATGCAATACGGAAAATAAAGCCAAGAGAACATTTACATAATAACTCAGGTTTTGTTTTAGCAAAAATGACCTTTGACCTTCCACACAGGCCTCAATAAACAATCAAAGACACATTCATGTCAAACTGGACATTCAACAAACCGGAGTCAGTTCTGATTCAGAGACGAGTGTCAAAGCGAAACATGTCAGTTGTGAGTCATCGTGGATTATAGTAGTACAGTTCATTACATTTCAGTCATTTGTCTGTTTGCTACATTGATTCTTTTGCAATTATTTGATCTGCAGAGCAACATCGAGCTAAAATAATCTCAAAATTAATGCATTTACAAAATATGATTCACAAAAGTGTAAACTAATTACATTCACAAAAATATACGATCATGTAGAAACTTTCAGAAATACACAAGATTAGATTTTGAATTTCTGTGAATGTAAATTTAAAATTTTGAATATGATTTGCAAATCATATTTTGTAAATACGAATCAAGTTTTGCAATATTTTTTGTTTACATAATATATGTGTGTGTACTGTGTATATTTATTATATATATATATATATACACAAAGACACACACACACGGAATATATTTAGAAAATGTATTTACATGCATATATTTATATGCATATCATTTATATTATATTATATTTAATATGTAAATGTAACATTTTTCTTAAATATACACATGCATGTGTGTGTATTTATATATAAATAATAAATATACACACCACACACATACATTATGTAAACAAAAACGTTTATTTTGAATGTGATTAATAGCGATTAATTGCTTGACAGCACTAATATATTTATATCTAAATACATAATTATTTTTTTTTTATTTAATCTTTATTTAATCAGAAAGGACTGAGATTAAAATATTTATACTAATTAATATTAATATTTTATAAATTATAAATATATATTTACAATAACTTCAAATGTGGAAACTTTCAGAAAGACAAAAATACAAAAAAAATGCATTTGCAAATAAAATCTTGTGAATATGAATTAGGTTTTGAGTTTGTCAATTTTTGTTTGCAAATGTATATTTAGATACATTATACTTAGATACAGATATAGATACATTACTTATGAATTATAAATATATATTTAATAAATTTAAATATACACTAATTCACATTCACAAAAAATTATTTATACTGATGTAGAAACTTTCAGAAAGATGCAAACATGTACTGCATTTAATAATTAGGTTTTGCAGTTTGTGAAAGTTAACTTTGCATTTGCAAATAATATTTTGTAAATATTTTATATATATTATATAATATTTTACATAAAGTTTATTTGCAAAAAAAGATAACTTTTTTAAACATTTTTCAAAAAACTTTTTTTTTTATTGTGCATTCCATTTAATCTAAATCAAACTGCAGTTGGGTTATTTTGATCAAGTAAAAATAACTTTAAAAAAAAATACAGTTTACTAAAACAATAAAATAAAACAATAAAAACATGATAATATAATAAAAAGCAGGATTTTTGAAAAAAAACTGTTATCTGTTTATATATATATATATATATTTTTTATATTTTTTTTTATATATATATTTTAATGTATTTTGATGTGTCAATTTCTGTTTGCAAATATATATTTATAATAAATACATTACTTATAAATTATAAATGTATACTTACAACTTGTAATAAAATTAAACATCGGTCAGTTCTTAAGTTCATGAAGAATCCTTCAGAAATACACAAACATATTTGTATAAAGTAGGTTTTGCATTTCCAAATCATATTTTATGAATATTTAAGAGGTTGTGAGTTTGTCAATGTGTTCGAAACTCTATATTCAGAATAAATACACACCTATTAATACATTACTTATAAATTATACATATATAAATAAATACAAGCTAGTTCACAAAGAGGTTGATATATTTACAAACAACAATTGATGAACTCATAACCTTATTCATATTCACAAAATCCAATTTCATAAATTCAGAGAATTGGAGAATGAATTTTGAGAGTATTTTAGCTGCTCCAGAGAGCAAACGTCACATATATGTCGTGTCTGAGCCTTAATTTAGGGAGTGTGCTTTATAAATTCATCTAATTTATCACCTTTAGCGTGTCGGAGCGGATGTGTTGTTTTTACAGAGACAGAAGCTGAAACTCATGATTATATTCACATTCACACGAATGAACGTCTGTACAGTGAGTGTAAACCTGATCTCCAGAGGTTTAGAAACCACATCCAACAAGTTCGGTTGCATAAATCAGCTCAGATAAACCGTGATAACCCCGTTAATGATGATGATGCATCAAACTCCAGGTTTTCGTGTCTCCCGGGTTGCAGAGTTTGAGTCTTTCTTGCATCTGAATCTTGCATCCGTTAAACTAAAAAAACACTGAAATGCAAACTCAAATGCTGGTTGAATGTTTCAGGAAGCGATAAATCAGGTGGTTTGTTCTGTGCGCCGGATGACGGACGTCAAAGGTGTTTTACCAGATGTATCCGCCGTCGTCGCTCTCTCCCGGCTCGGCCTCCTCCTCCTCTTCCTCTGCGTTCTCGTCGGCGTCTTTCTCCTCCTCGTCCTCCCAGCCCACGCCGCTGCTGAAATCTCCGGAGCTGAGCAGCTCGTCTACGACACACAGACGCGTTTTAATCGGCGCACGCTCCACGTCACATGAAGACGACAAAGCCGCAGAGCGGCGGCTGTCACTCACCGCAGTCGGGGTTTCCGTGGATACGTGACCCCGTGGCCTCGGCTCCGTGAGGGTCGACGCACCAGCACTCGCCGCGGATGTGGTCGCACTGCTGCTTACGGTAGTAGCCGTCCTCATCGCAGCTGGGGATGTACATGCCTGCAACCACACGGACACGTTTATTTCACTCTCTCTCTGAGGACATTGCATAGACTTCCATTAATTTTCTAACTAATGATATTCTCTATCACCTAACTCTTATGGAAGGCCAAATTACTCAAAATTAAATAATTAAATAAATGTTGAAATATATAAATAAATCGTTAAATGCATCATTTAATTATTGAAAGCATAAATAAATGTATAAATATTTATTTATTTACGCATTTATTTATTGAAATATTTATTTATGCATTTTACATATTTATTTATTTATTCATTTATTTATTGAAATATTTATTTATGCATTTTAAATATTTATTTGTTGAAATATTTATTTATTTATGCATTTTACATATTTATTTATTTTAAATATTTATTGAAATATTTATTTATGCACTTTTAATATATATTTATTTATTGAAATATTTATTTATTTATGCATTTTACATATTTATTCATTTATTTATTGAAATATTTATTTATGCATTTTAAATATTTATTTATTGAAATATGTATTTATTTATGCACTTTTACTATATATTTATTTATTAAAATATTTATTTATTTATGCATTTTACATATTATGTATTTATTTATAGAAATATTTATTTATTGAAATATTTATTTATTTATGCACTTTTAATATTTATTTATTTATTGAAATATATATTTATTTATGCATTTTAAATATTTATTTATTTATTTATTTATTTATTTATTAAATGTTTTAAATTTTATTTATTGATTTATTTTTGTATGGATGTATTTATGTCATCACCTATATACAATGTAATCCACAAATTCCCTGTAACACATAAAAAAACACATTGCATCCTTTCTTTCATTCAATAAGCACTTTTTCTAATTCAATAAAAGTCTGATTGTAATGTTTTGATGTATTCAATGCATTTATTCCATGTAAAGAAATAGAGAGTCTTTCCATTGAACAGATATTGTGTATTATATCCTTCCTTTCCTAATCACAAATGTCTTCAGCTTTAACCATTTTCTAGTTTGTCTGTTTGTGTGTTTTTACCTGGTTTCCTCTTAGACGCCTCCTGTATCTGGATCCTCTCGATTTCAGCCAAACATGGAGGTTCTGGAAAAAAACACATGAAAAAAAAAGATGAAAAATCAGCCAATTAATGATTTTAAAAAAAAAAAAAGAAGAAAAGTTCATTAAAAAAGTTGACTAAGGACAAAATTAAAAATAAATTAACTTAAATTTTAAAGCTTAAATTAAACTAAATTAAAATAAATTAAATTAAATTGAATTAAATTAAATTTTAAAGTAAATTAAATTACATTTTAAATTAAATTAAATTAAATTAAATTAAATTAAACATTGTTTGGCTCTTTATTAATAAAAAAAAATAATAATATATATTTCTTTAAATAAGCTTTTGTTTCCAATGAACTTTTTCTTTTTTTAAATCAAAGCACCAAGAAACTCTTTCATTGGACAAAATGTGTCAGTTTGAACAGTGAATGACGACAGACTCACTCTCTCTCCAGAAGCACAGGCACCATTCTGCCGTGGAAACCTTTCCGTCACGGTAGGAGTCACACGAGTTGAAGAAGGGCCTGATGCACACTTCATACTTCTCCAGGTTTATGGCGGCCAATTCTGACTGATCCAGGAACAGATCATTACTGGTGTCCAGCTTTGAGAACATCCAGCCGATGGAGTCCTTACATCCGGCAACAAGACCCCGGTCAAACACTGACGAAGAAGAAAATGACCACTATCAGCAATTCACAACGCTAATCTTACAATTTAAAAAATAATACATGTAACAGTATGCATTATGAAAGCTCAAGAGAAGTTTAGAAACACTGATTTTTAAATTTAAAGGAAATTAAATTGACCAAAAGTGACAGTAAAGACATTTATATTGTTAGAAAAGACTTTTCAAATATTCAAATTCAAATTCAAATTTCAAATTTAAAATAAATGCTGTTCTTTTGAAATTTCTATTAATCTGTAAGTTCTAAAAAATATCAAATCACAAAATTTTCTTTCTTTATTTATAAACCTTCATTTTTAATTTATTTAAAATATTTTAAAATATTAATTTTAAATTGTAAAATATTTAAAAATGTATATTTATTAATTTTTAATTTTAACGGAATGTGATACAAATGTGATGATGCTTTTCTTTTTCAGAACTAATTTTAGATTTTTTTCTTTGTAAAGAAATCTGAAAGAAAATAAAAATCTATATTTAAAAGTACATTAAAAAAAATTAAATACACTTTATAAAAATGTAAATAAAGTACTAAAAATAAAAACTAAAAATAAATATTTCAAAATAAGTAAACTAGAAATAAATATTTATAAAAAAAATATATATTTAAAAATAAATTGAGAAAATGAAAATAAATATTTAAAAATAAATTTAAAAAAAAATATATATATATATATGTTAAAAAAATTAGAATATTAGAATGATTTCTGAAGGCTCATGTGACACTGAAGACTGGAGTAATGATGCTGAAAATTCAGCTTTGATCACAGAAATAAATTACATTTTAACATGTATTCACATAGAAAACAGCTTTTTTAAAATGTAATAATATTTCACAATTTTCACAGTATTTTTTAATTTAAAAACGCAGCTTTGGTGAGTAGAAGAGACTTCTTTACAGTAACCAGTGCAGTAAACTGTGTGTTTTCACCTGACGCTGTGCTTTGTCTTCCAGAGTTGTTCTGTTTAGCATTTCCATGTAGAAGCTGAAACCAGTCTCGGAGTCTGTCGCCCAAATCTGCCAAATCCTGACCGGTACAGACCTCTAGAAAGACAGAAACACCACGAGATCCAGTAAATAATGACAGGATTCTTACGGGTGAACGATGTCTCTTTAACTTCTGCCAGCAGATTAATAATGCAAAGAAACAATAAACTCACTCAAATGCATTAAAATTTCAACTAACTAGGCTTCATAAAACATGAATGTCTGAACTCGCTGTGACACCAAACATCATTTTGCACATTTACGGCGTGAGCTGATGCGGTTAATGCGCGTGTGCCGACCTGGTTTGGGCTCGGGTGACGTCTCTGGATTCGTCTTGATCTTGGGTTCTGCTTTAGGAAGTCCAGCACCGATACAAGGACATGAACCAGAGCACAGAACGGACAGATCCTTCCCCGACAAACACGCCTGCTGCTCCAGCTTACACTGATCACACACACACACATAATGAGAGAGAGAGAGAGAGAGAGAGAGAGAGCTTCATATGAGAGAAGCGCAGTGTGTTCATGTCTCAAAGCAACACTCACATACATAATTAAGCAGAAATTAGTGGCTGAAGATAACCAAAAATTTAGACACACTTGATTGCATTCATGTTGTTAAAAACCTTCTGGTCATAAAGACTGAGTTGCAGCAGATAGTAAAGGAAAAGCATCATCACATTTATATCATGTTCAGTGTTCAAATTAAAAATTAAAACATATACATTTTTAAATATTTAAAAATTGAAAAATAAAAATGTAAAATATTGTAAATAAATTGGAAATAAATATTTATAGATACATGAAAAAGAAAACAAAAATATGTATTTAAAAATACATTTAAAAATTAAAAAAATAAAAATATATATTTTAAAGTACATTTTTTAAAATCGGAATAAATTACTATAAATAAAGACAAAATAAATATGAATACTTTAAAATAACTATTTAAAATAAACTAGAAAAACATATTTATAAATAAATAAAAACAATATTTAAAAATAAATTGAGAAAATAAAAATACATATTTAAAAATACATTTAAAATGAAATAAAAAATATATATTTGTAAAAAACGGATAAAATATTTTAAAAGTAAATTTTATAAAATATTAAATAAATTATTATAAATAAAAACAAAATAAATATTCGAAAACGAATATTTAAAAATGAGCATTTCAAATAAACTAGAAATAAATATTTATAAATAAATAAAAGAACAATATTAAAAAATAAATTGAGAAAATAAAAACATATTTAAAATATTTTAAAAAAATAATAATAAAAATATTTATTTTTAAATCTAAAAAGAACTAACAAAATATTTTAAAGTAAATTTTTATAAAATATTAAATAAATAATTATAAAGAAAAAACTAAATCAATATTTAAAAATGAACTGAAAATGAATATTTAAAAATAAGCATTTAAAATAAACCAGAAATAAATATTTATAAATAAATAAAAAACAATATTAAAAAAACTAATTGAGAGAATAAAAATACATATTTAAAATAAATAAACTCACTTAAAAAATATTGATGATATAAAAAATAAATAAATATATTAAAAACTGAACAAATATATTAAAAGTAAATTTGATAAAAAATTTAATAAATTATTATAAATAAAAACATTTAAAAAAAATGAATTGAAAATTAATATTTAAAAATAAGTATTTAAAATAAACTACAAATAAATATCTATAGATACATAAAAAATATATATATTTAAAATAAATTGAGAAAATAAAAATACATATTTAAAAATTAATTTTAAATAAAATATTTTTTTAATTGAAAATTTTAAAGTAAATTTTATGAAAAATATACCATAAAATATAAATATAATAAATAACAAAATTAATATTTAAAAATAAGTATTTAAATAACAAGAAATAAATAAATATATATTATGAAAATATATATATATTATAAAATAAATAAATATTATGAAAAAGTAGACTAAATATAAATGGAACCGAACTGAAAAAATATTTAAAAAGTAAAAAATATAAAAATAAGTAACTCTAAATAAAAACAACTCTAATTAG